>NW_021849849.1:1449731-1454251 GCF_003651465.1 Formica exsecta | reverse complement strand
CGCATGACACATTTTCTGATTTATGGGCAAGAACGATCGCGTGCAGTTTTAAGATTGATTCTATCTTTTTTTTTTTTTTTTTTTTTTTTTTTTTTTTTTTTGCTTTATTAAACGGCCGCTCGTTATAAATAAATCTTCCTGTTTTTCGAGAGTTATCATGGCTTTTTATTTTCCGGATAAGAATTTTATGCGCTTGGAAAGAGCGACTTTGATGGTTGGAAATTAACCGCCTCACTCTCGTCTTTTTCAAAATATTTCGCCGCTGATTATCGTGAAGAGGGAAACGCGCGGCTCTCTTAAAGAAAGTTTGCTTTCCTTTAACTTTACAGCCATACCCTGCTTCTCGTTGCTCGACAATTTAGACCTGCTACAAGTTTTGCCAAGATACACTCTCCATTAACCTCCTGGAAACTCTGCAGCCTCATGTAACGGATGCTCGAACTGCAATGTAATTCTTATATCTCAAGGAATACGCGGATTAAAAAGAAATCACTTATTTCATTGCTTTCGCGAGAGATATTAATTTTAATATAGTTAATAAAAACAATTTTCTCAAAACGCAAAATGCAAACGAAAAATTTACCAACGTGTTACCATCACGATATCTAAATACATATAACTAACATGCACATCAAGAATGCCAGAGAGAGAAGAGAAAATCTTTTTGAGAAATTTATAATCGTATTCCGCTCGTAACTCAAAATCACCGAATTTTGCAACAGATTATATTGTTTCTGAAACAAATAATTCCGACGTTGATTGTCCGAATATTTCTGCATCTTTCGCCGATCCGGATCCACCGGTCCACGACGGTGAGAAACGGCTCCCCGCGACGGAAGCCCTCGGAATTCTCGCTCGTGAAAAGAGAATCACACAATTCCTCGAAAAAGAGTCGGCTCACCTCTCGGCGCGGCGCTTGAAAGCCAAGGCGGGAAATAAAACTACGAAGGCGAAGCAGGTGAGTCATTGAAAGCGGCCGAAAGAATCGACGAAGCGTCATTTAACAAAAGCGTGGGTGGCCATTTATTTTTATCGCGGATTCGAGGTCCTTCCTGGTGAGAGGTGAGACACGTTTCGACTGACAATAAGAAGGAACTGTCGGTGACCGCAAAGACGATCGTCATGGACCACCGCGCGAAAAACGCCGTTCTCCTCCGTCCTTTTATACGATATACGATTAATGAAATAAAGACTTCACTTAACGTCGCACACGAAGCTCTTGTAGATTAAATGTTGCGCATCGGCCTTTTGACAGTTCGTAACCACGTGTTAATAGAAACTTTATATTCTTTTATTCAAAATTCTGCTATATTTTTTGTGGCACGCAGCAAATTTTGTATTTTTATATAGTCGTACGAGTCGTCGTAAAATCATGTTATACTCTTCGTTGAGCCATAAATTGTCGCGTCGACAATTTGTTCTTGAAATACCGCTCCTTTTATTACCACGACCCGCAGTGTTTCAGACAACGGTGTAAAATCGAGCCTTACGTAATATCGATGCATCGACTTCACGTGCCTCGTGTCTCCTTGAGCCGAGCGCATGGGTGGTAGACGTTTTTATTGCCACTATGAAGGGCGATCGAGACCCCCTCCCCCCAAGGGTTCTATAAGCACCGAAGGGTCTCCGGAAAAGTACAACCGCGTAAACGACCAGAAGGGATTCTTTTGAGTAGTCGATTCTGTGATCGTTCCCGAGATTCATACCGTAAAAAAGTGCATCGTAAAAGATTACTTGGAGGAACAAAAACAAGTTGGCGGTCTCTTGGCTGATAATTTCTCTCACACTTTTAATACAAAAAATTTCTTCAGCGTTTCTCTAACAATTTTAGTTTATCAAAAATATCGCGTTATGAGAGAAATGCTTATAGAAAAAAGTATATATACAAGAAAATTGCATTATAAAGAAATTAAATTTATGCAAAATACCACGATAATATTATCACGAAGGCTTGAATTACGCTCGATGGCAAAAGTGAAGCAAAAGTCCGCTAGTGTCGAAACGAAGCCACTATAAAATGTATATCTAACGTGCCTCGATGTTCGCGCAAGGATGTGCAAAGTCGCGTTATACGACGACAATATTAAAGCTAGCTACGGAAGTTAAGCGCGATAACACTTTTCTATTACGACACACGTAGCACCAGTGACCATCTTTCCTGAATAAAGTGCATTAAATATTCAAAGGGGCGTCTGCTCGCTACCGCAACGTGACTAAACTGTCGATAAGGTCTATTATTACTGTGCGGTACCAAAGCGCCATCAACGCTTCTTCGATATAACGTGACGTCTCCTCGTCCTTCTCCCTTCTCGCGGAAATAAAATTCACAAGTAGAATTAAAATGACTACCCGCGAAAAAATATTGAGAAGGACAACTTAAATTCTGTCGAGCAACAGCAAATATCGTCGAATTAATACATTAATATAATAAGAATCTCGACGATTAATATATCGTGTTACATTTTACTTTATATCTTCACTCACTCGGAGTGTATTCTTGTTTTATAATAAATCGAACGACTGACGAACGGTATAAAGAAGCGTTCGCTGCGTAAATAACACGAGAGAAGATCGATGATTTCCTCGGAAGCGATTATATATTCTGAGAGGAAAAGACTGGGAGACACTGCTGGGCATAATCCAGACGAGCCACTCTATTCATTCTTATTCCGATCGCACGCTGCATCCCGGAGAGGCGACAAAAGCGCACCTCTAAGAAGAAACAACGACGGGACGTCTGGACAAGCGGAAGCGACTACCGGCTGATGCGACGCGCGGTTCTCTACCATAAAGCGGGATAGTTCACACAATCGATACTTCCATCTTTGTTATAACTCTAAACTAAATTTAAGTTACAATAAAGAAATAACGACAAAAGAGATACAAAAAATTCGAAATTTTTATATATGTATAGTTTTTCTAATTTTATGTAATTTTTTCAAACACATATACAGAATTATGTAATATTTGTAAAATAAAAATCGATTATGATTTATTATTAATTAAAAATCATTTTAATTATAAAAATATTTTTTACATTAATTTTTATAATTTTATCATTAAATGACTGAACGTACGTTTTAATTTCTTAAATCAATAATAATAGTTTAAGTAGTTTAATTTGGTATAATTTTGGTATTAATTTTTTCTTCAAAAAATTCAAAATTTTGATTAATTGTTTTTATTCAAAATTCTTGTTCTAATTATAAAAAGAAGAATCTACCAATTTAGATGCAAGAAACACAATATCGCTTATTCAAATACATATACTATCCATCCGCTAATTTAATATTTTCTTTCAACTCGACTCTCTCCCTCTCGGTACGGAATAAAATCAACACGATGCACATTTCAAGAGCCAAGAACATATTAATATTGTCGCATGTCCGGTGCTTTCATGGCTTAAAGCCGTAAAACTCGATATACCCTCTCACATGTTGCTGGCTCATTCCTCCCACCAAAAAAAAAAAAAAAAAAAAATTTTAGGGGGACAAGAAACTCCGGTATTCATCGTCTCGTTTTCGAGGACTAGTAGACGAATAACTGCCGGTCCTTCTGCACGCCCACGGCACACCGATATTTTTATGCGTTTAGGCGTGGCCCAACCCTCTTATGCGCGCGCGTTTCTCTTATGAATCCACGTAATGGGCGAGATACCGTTTGTTGTAACTTACTGCGTCGAGAAACGCGCGTGGCTCGTCCCTCCGTGTTTACGTTGGCCGTGTCTCGCCCACGCGCTGCCCCGTCCGCATTTTTCACTACATTTCGCCCCTTGTTGTCGCAACTAGGGTTGCTGTCCCGAATAGTCGCCTTTACTCGAATTTCCATGTCCAGTTTTTATAGCTAATGGTTTCAACAACCCTAATGTCTTATATCATCTTGTTTATTTTTTCAGAAGCACGTCGTGATTTCTCCATAACAGAGTTTTATCGCTTTATTGAAAGAATTGAAAAGTTCGATTGTTCAATAATGTTACAGAGATTTTAAACTTCGTTAAAGATAACATATGTTTTAATTTAATGAAAGAAAACTACTAATATATGTTAAATATAAATATTTCACATACAGATATTTTTAAGAGATTGATATTGATTGATAAAACAGTTTTTTACTTTGATATTTTATTTTCGCCGAAGCTATTTTTAATTATCTACTTAAATTGAGGACAAAAAGAAATTATTTTTAAGAAGACGTAAAAATATAGATATCATGAATTATTCTTTCTTTTTATTTCGGTTAAAATATAATTGTCAAACTTTTAATCATACTTTAAACCATAACACTTTATCGCATCTTTAAACAATGATACCCACAAACAAATAAACTAGCATGATATAATTATATTGATTGCCCGCGGACCGGCCATATTTATCCTAAATTTACAATTAATCTCGAGATTACAGGAGGGACACGCGTCAACGATAAACTCGCATTATCTACCCTCGACAGACACGCGAATTTATTCCGCCCGGCACGGTCACTTTATCGCCGTAGTCGCAGAGAGAGACCGCGTGTCCCCC
>NW_021849849.1:1441737-1445993 GCF_003651465.1 Formica exsecta | reverse complement strand
TATTATTTTTTCAGAAGCACGTCGTGATTTCTCCATAACAGAGTTTTATCGCTTTATTGAAAGAATTGAAAAGTTCGATTGTTCAATATTACAGAGATGATTTTAAACTTCGTTAAAGATAACATATGTTTTAATTTAATGAAAGAAAACTACTAATATATGTTAAATATAAGCACCCCCCCCCCCCCCAAAAAATTATATGCACGGGCACGCGCCAATATCGCTGGAATGAGTTGCATATTGTCTCATCAAATTCTCGAAAACGTATTATTTCTTACTTTTATTGCGGGAAAAGATTTCTTTTTCTATAGAAAATAAGAAGAAACGTACCTACGAAAAATAAAACTGAAAATTATTATACGTATATATTTAATACATTACATATATCTTTAAGTCTCTATGAAATGTGTTTTATATTGAAATAAATCACTGTTCAGAGTCAGAGAATTAATTAGTTTAAGTAGTATAAAATTTTGATGAGGGGCGCGAATAATATCAAGTAATAAAATTGCGTTAACAAAACGGAGCTTATCGCGTATCCCGTCGCATTTAACGATACCGGATCATCTTCAGAAATAATAATTCGTTTTTATATTATAAATGCTGCGACAATTGCATGCAACGGACACCCATCGTCGCTTTTTATCCAACAAAATTCTCTCGTGACGCGGACCTTCTCTCGGACCTTCGTTACGCACCTCTCTAGACTCGCCTAATCCGAATATAAGATATTGTATTTTACGATGAGCTTATCGCGTATCCCGTCGCATTTAACGATACCGGATCATCTTCAGAAATAATAATTCGTTTTTATATTATAAATGCTGCGACAATTGCATGCAACGGACACCCATCGTCGCTTTTTATGCGCTTTTTATCCAACAAAATTCTCTCGTGACGCGGTCGGACCTTCGTTACGCACCTCTCTAGACTCGCCTAATCCGAATATAAGATATTGTATTTTACGATGTATATAATCCAGCGTACAATGCCATTGTGAGGAACGATTCAGAGAGAGGACTCTCTCTGAGATGGAAGGAACAATAAAGTGAAATGCGCTTTACCCAGGCTCCGCAGCTTCGTTAATAGCGCGTCATCGATTTTCCTTACGATTCCTTCGCGCTCGAACGCGTTTCAGGGAGATGCAAATCGGCAATCGAGCCGAACGTTAAAATCGCGAAGGGTGCGCCGGAATAACATAATCGTGCGCACGCTCAATTATAATAAACCAAAACCATTCGCGCGCGACCGCATGAGTTTTATCTCTCGACGCTCGTTGAATCGTATACCGTACGCCGATCTCGCTCGATTGAGCGATATATAAAGTATTCAGAATCTCCACCGCGTATGCATTCTATTTGATTCTAACGATAATAGCGAGCGCACACAGACGTTTGATAAGAAGATAAAAAGTTTTATCTCGAAAGTGAAAATGGAAACAAGGAGAGATCTTATGATATGATAGATATAAAAGTTATAGTAATTCACAAAATTAAGAAACATAAAATGTTTCAAAAAATTATTTTTAAAAAAATATGCATGTGTGTATGCAGATCTTTCTTCAAAGCTGTCTTCTCTTTTTCCTATTAGTTGAAAATACACTTTTTTGACATTTGGAAGATATTTGATCAACTCCATGAATAATCGATATAAAAAGTTTTCGATAAAATTTTCGCGGCAAGGAAAAATTGATTCTAGATCGGTTAAGTAATTCTGCAAAGACTAAGACATCCTGCGTATGTAGCGATCGATGAGAACATCGGAGGGGTCACTGTCGGCGAGTGTCAAATGAGCGGCAAGGACCGCGTTAAAAGGGTCAATAGGCAAATGACAGCATCGTTGTCGACACTATTCGGAGACAGCTGCGGAGAACTTTCGGACAGAGTCTAGCTCTCGGCCTCGAGCGAAGACAACCGATCGCGAATTAAATGCAAGGCACGAAGGCAATTTGCCGCGGCAGCTGCTCGACATCTGCCCGTCTGCATTCTGCTCGCAACCTTCGCGATCTAAGCGTGAATAGTTCTAATCGAACGGAGCGCAATTTTATCCATCTATAAATTGACGTGGGAGTTATAAGGAAACACAATCAATCAGAATTAATAATCAAACGTCTTCCTATGCGAGAATTCGATTTTATACAATAACGTTTTGCTAAGAAAGCTCTATGCTAATTAAAAAAACGATTAAGTGAGCTCTTCTCACTTTTTTTTTTAATAGAATAAAAAAATATATTTAATCTTTATCATTTTATTGTTATATTTAAATTTTAAATTTAAATATTTTATCTTTATTTGAATTTAAATAGTTGTCTGCTATAAATTTCTATTCAGACTCTAATTAAACTCAATTATCTCTCGATTACAGCGTATATATTCGCTTTATAAAGTGTAATCGTTTCTTAAAGAGACGTAGAGTATAGAAGGAAAAGATCCAACGAACGATGTAATCTGTAGATCTCGAAACGTTCTCTTCCAGCTTACGAAGCTTGTGAATCTAGTAATCTATCTGATCTAACCGAACGAACCCATCGCGTTCCGACAATTTATGGACCAACATGTCTTTAGATCAAACGATCTATAAATTTATGTATCTGTAGATGGCTATCTGTAGATCAGTGCATTTTGGAATTTATCGATAAGTACAACCTGGAACAACCCTGAATCGATCGGTCTAATAATCTATGAGTATGTTATCTATTAAATTATATACACGTAACATTCTATTATATGCAAATATGCGTGAGGAACAAACTTGAAAATTACGCAAGTAACTAGGCGATCAACATCAAAGAGACTTAATATTCCTGCCTGAAATTCTTCTCATCGCAAAATTTATATTTTCACATTTAATGTAAAATCTTCTCTCATTAAAATTATTACAAGATTTTTGGAATTACAATAATTTCCTCTTTCAGGGGAATAAAAAGGCCGATTGGGAGTGTCAGCGGAGGTAAATGTTACATTTAATAATGATCGTAAAATCGACAGCGCGTGATAATATAGTCGAAAGCGTGAAAGATATCAATCGACGTTACATAAGATATAATCAACGCGGGTAATGGATATGCCGAGGAGAGGGATTTTTTTTTAATTAGTAATAAGCGCGGGGGATATCTTCGCGCGTATCGACGATCGTAACACGTTGAAAGATCTCTCGGGCTCGATCTCCGTAATTACGCTGTAAAAACGGCACGAGGGGACTCCCAGTCTCGTGTCGCGATGGGATCGCCTCGTCGCCGAAAATAAAAATGCCCATCGGCGATATGTAGGGCGAAGACGATAAACATAAATGCTCCCGGAGGGAGCCCGGGATCCTTTGCTGCGATAACAGATCGAGCAGCCTCTGACGAGAATCCGAAATAGATTTCACGACGTAATAATACCGAGATATTCCGAAAGTATATCGACAATCTCGGAGAGGTAACAATTTGTGAAATGGATAAAGGCGAGAATTAATGTCGTCTTTTCATTTAATACAATTCGAATCTATAAACAAATGGCGCGATACATTTTGATCCATTTCGTTTTCTCGGTCTTTAAATCGTGATCCGGCATCGAGATATCTAGGATAGCTTATCGGACAGCTTATCAAATCATTCGATCTGCTCAAGTCGATTAATCAGACTCGCGGCTTGCGACAGCAGGAAGTGGAGAGCGTGGGAAGTGAATCTCGTGTACATATTATACTGAAAACGCAAGTTGGCGTGCGGGAAGCTTCGTGACTCGACGCGAAAAGCTCGCGCAGCTTCACGTGACCGAGCATAGATAGTTGGCTGACCATGACCTCGCAAACCCTTCTATCTACCATCTTGCACTTTGTCCGCTCTTTGTCTCTTCGTTTCTTATCTCTCTTTGCTTCCACCAATCTTTGTCGCGATAAACCTGGTAGAATTTCTAAACTTTACTCGATTTTTCAGAATGCAGAATTTTCAGGAAATTCTGAAAAATTTAATTCCTTAAATTAAAATTCTGTCCTTTTTTAAAAAAAAATTTGTTTGAAAAATTTTGTTATTATATTACTTGAAATGATACAAGGAATGGTATATAAGAAATAATCAGTACGAAAATATCAAACATTATTTCAAGTATTTCTAATATCTTTTTTAAAACTAATTATCCAATAAATAATTTTAATCATTGCGTTTCAAATAAATATTTTCTATATATTGAAACCCCTAATATATTTTTTTTATGAAAATTAAATTTTTAATTATCTTATTTTTAAGCAAAAAAAAAAAAAAATATTATTTAAAAATA
>NW_021849849.1:1413120-1439165 GCF_003651465.1 Formica exsecta | reverse complement strand
AAAAAAATATATTTAATCTTTATCATTTTATTGTTATATTTAAATTTTAAATTTAAATATTTTATCTTTATTTGAATTTAAATAGTTGTCTGCTATAAATTTCTATTCAGACTCTAATTAAACTCAATTATCTCTCGATTACAGCGTATATATTCGCTTTATAAAGTGTAATCGTTTCTTAAAGAGACGTAGAGTATAGAAGGAAAAGATCCAACGAACGATGTAATCTGTAGATCTCGAAACGTTCTCTTCCAGCTTACGAAGCTTGTGAATCTAGTAATCTATCTGATCTAACCGAACGAACCCATCGCGTTCCGACAATTTATGGACCAACATGTCTTTAGATCAAACGATCTATAAATTTATGTATCTGTAGATGGCTATCTGTAGATCAGTGCATTTTGGAATTTATCGATAAGTACAACCTGGAACAACCCTGAATCGATCGGTCTAATAATCTATGAGTATGTTATCTATTAAATTATATACACGTAACATTCTATTATATGCAAATATGCGTGAGGAACAAACTTGAAAATTACGCAAGTAACTAGGCGATCAACATCAAAGAGACTTAATATTCCTGCCTGAAATTCTTCTCATCGCAAAATTTATATTTTCACATTTAATGTAAAATCTTCTCTCATTAAAATTATTACAAGATTTTTGGAATTACAATAATTTCCTCTTTCAGGGGAATAAAAAGGCCGATTGGGAGTGTCAGCGGAGGTAAATGTTACATTTAATAATGATCGTAAAATCGACAGCGCGTGATAATATAGTCGAAAGCGTGAAAGATATCAATCGACGTTACATAAGATATAATCAACGCGGGTAATGGATATGCCGAGGAGAGGGATTTTTTTTTAATTAGTAATAAGCGCGGGGGATATCTTCGCGCGTATCGACGATCGTAACACGTTGAAAGATCTCTCGGGCTCGATCTCCGTAATTACGCTGTAAAAACGGCACGAGGGGACTCCCAGTCTCGTGTCGCGATGGGATCGCCTCGTCGCCGAAAATAAAAATGCCCATCGGCGATATGTAGGGCGAAGACGATAAACATAAATGCTCCCGGAGGGAGCCCGGGATCCTTTGCTGCGATAACAGATCGAGCAGCCTCTGACGAGAATCCGAAATAGATTTCACGACGTAATAATACCGAGATATTCCGAAAGTATATCGACAATCTCGGAGAGGTAACAATTTGTGAAATGGATAAAGGCGAGAATTAATGTCGTCTTTTCATTTAATACAATTCGAATCTATAAACAAATGGCGCGATACATTTTGATCCATTTCGTTTTCTCGGTCTTTAAATCGTGATCCGGCATCGAGATATCTAGGATAGCTTATCGGACAGCTTATCAAATCATTCGATCTGCTCAAGTCGATTAATCAGACTCGCGGCTTGCGACAGCAGGAAGTGGAGAGCGTGGGAAGTGAATCTCGTGTACATATTATACTGAAAACGCAAGTTGGCGTGCGGGAAGCTTCGTGACTCGACGCGAAAAGCTCGCGCAGCTTCACGTGACCGAGCATAGATAGTTGGCTGACCATGACCTCGCAAACCCTTCTATCTACCATCTTGCACTTTGTCCGCTCTTTGTCTCTTCGTTTCTTATCTCTCTTTGCTTCCACCAATCTTTGTCGCGATAAACCTGGTAGAATTTCTAAACTTTACTCGATTTTTCAGAATGCAGAATTTTCAGGAAATTCTGAAAAATTTAATTCCTTAAATTAAAATTCTGTCCTTTTTTAAAAAAAAATTTGTTTGAAAAATTTTGTTATTATATTACTTGAAATGATACAAGAAATGGTATATAAGAAATAATCAGTACGAAAATATCAAACATTATTTCAAGTATTTCTAATATCTTTTTTAAAACTAATTATCCAATAAATAATTTTAATCATTGCGTTTCAAATAAATATTTTCTATATATTGAAACCCCTAATATATTTTTTTATGAAAATTAAATTTTTAATTATCTTATTTTTAAGCAAAAAAAAAAAAAAATATTATTTAAAAATAATTTTTTCCAATAATCTCCATTAGAAATATACAAATGCTTATTTTTAGGAAAATTGTTTTTTTTAAATGATCAAATAATACATAGAATATAAAATCTTGTCTGTTTTCACAAATATATCGCCTACTCTTTCACTCAATGTATCCTAAACAACAAATGTGAACCGAAATATGTTAAATAATCAAAGTGCTTTCGCTTGTAACAGCATTCACTCGCTCCGGCACCCCGTGGAAAACGCGTCATGCGGAATGACGAGCGATCCGCGGGTCCCGGTCGATTAATCCGGCCTCGCGCGCCACTCGTCTCGGTCGATTAATCCGGCTTTAGTGCGGCATCGCTATTTCTCTCCTCGAAAAAGCACTCCTTTGTGTCGAGTACAAGCACAGCGATGAGCACTGAATGACGGAGGAGGTATACGAGGAGCTCCCGTAATCCTCCCATTGTCTCTCTCCGCCATGTCCTTGTCTCTTCAGGGAGGGTGTCGTTCAAGAATCAAACGATCCTCTTGTGAAGAGATGCTCGAGGAACGTTTGCATTGCGTGCAGAAATCATTTTGCTTATAATTAATTTCGTTACGACATTAAATTTACGATTTAGGAGAGCAATGTGAGAAGGAAATTTTTCCTCGTCGGCTCGATCGTCAAAGCAAACGAGATTAGCGGTCGAAAGTATCGACAAAAATGCAATCGCAACTGAATTAAAACAAATGTTTATCGCGCCGGTCCTGAATTCCCGTCAGTATTGCGGAGAAGTACGAGAAAGGGATCTCGGCAAGAAGAATCATACAAAAGAGCAGAGGGCCACGAAGCAGAAATAAGTATCGCCCATTCGTCCGCGCACGCATTAGGGACACATGTGGCTTTTCTGAACGAGTACAGGCTCTTCGTAATATTCCTCGGGATACAACAAGACTATTCGGGAAGGATCGCGTCACTAGCGCAATCACAAATGAAACATGGATCAATAATTCTTATTTCCAAGAACGAAAAAAAATATTCTCCTTTACAGATCGAATACGTATCTTGTGTTTTAATTGAATTTATCTATTTAAAAAAATATAATTATTAATATATACATATATTTACTTTTCGCACAAATAGAAATTAATTGTACGCGCGCTAATAATATATTGATAAATCAAATAAATCATAAACTGTATATTCAGAGTAAAATAAGACGTGCGTCATTTCCGGACATTTTCTCAAAGACGCTCGTGTTTCTTTCGCTTATGATCAAAAATGCATAACGATGATATTCGACGAAATATATGCATTTTCATAACCGGTTCTTACGTTACGCCCTCATTTCGCGTCGAGGGGCATGTAATGAGAAAGATGATACCTTCCTTTGAATAGATAGGATTATCTAGCACACAATAGAGAAAGCAAGGCGCAAAGTGACGTCCGTTAAATGCGGAATAGCAATAACGGAAAAAGATAGAGAGAGCGAGAAACGACAGCGTTTAGCATAAATTCTGTTAGACTGTTTACGATGCGTTCCTTGCCTTATCGGCGAATACACTTTCGACGTATCACGAGTGGCGATACGTACGGAATCTCCCGATTTTTCCCTATAGAACGAATAGACTCATATTTCTTCGGTTACTCTCTCGAAAATCGAAAGACTTACTTTTATTCTTAATCACGATTATATATATTTTACCCGAGTTTTATATAAAAACGGCATATATTAAAAATCTTCATTAATAAAAATCCAAATATTTTACACAACGGGAATATAGTGTAAAATAACGAAAATAAATAAACTTTATAGATTATCTTCTATCAAAGAAAATTTAAAAAAATGTAAATAAAAAAATATTGAGTTGTTGAATATATTTTAATGGGATATTATATTACGTTTTTAACTCACGTGTGATTTTTAAATTAAACATTAGTTACTTATAGTTAATAAAAGTTATCAAAGATGATAATCCTAAAATTATAATTAAAGCGGATTCTCACGCAGATCTAATATTTATCACGAGACGAGAAGAGGATGTGGTTTTGAAACCGTTTTCTTCGGCAATGCGACGTTTAAGCGATCGTTCGTGGAAGCCTCGCGGAGGCCTTTTGTGACGGTGTGGTCTCCCGTTTTGGGTCTCGTCGGACATCGGTTCCTCCGGAGCGGTCCCCGTTCGGTGATAAATGACATTCCGGAGCAAGAAGACCTAATCAGGCCAGGTAAAGGGCCGCCCGCACTACACACAAATTCCTGAGCGTGACAACAGTACCACCGATTGAATTTACGGCTCGTCGTTATACAATCCGTTCGCTTAATGGATGCCATCCGTATCATCTTCGTATGCCGTATATAACAAGTCAAATCTTATTTGACGTTCGTTGCATCAACGCTACTGCAACGTTCGTTAATAATCTTTGATCAGCTGTTCCCTTACATCACAGTCTAATGATACTACGCGGTCTGGCAATTAAGATCTTCCTCTTCTTCCAACTCGGCTAAAAGTAGCAGCTGATCTCTACTCTCACATTTCATTCTGACGGTATGTAAACAATGTGTTCAATCTATTCTGCTTTAAATAAGGTCTCTCATCAGTGTGTCGGAGAAATGTCAAGTGACTATATCGAGAGATAATCGAGTATCTCGTTGAGAAATTCTTGGAGAAAATGGCAAAGATATTACAAAAATGTTGAAAGATGTTTAAATACAGACTTCTCGTTTACAACTTTATTCGATTGATTCTGTCATCGCCCGACAAAGTTACGAAATTCACGACAGTCAGCGCTTCTTTCAAGCACGGAGCCGCGATTGCACAAAAATTATCCTCAATCCGAGGTCAGCGTTTTAAACGCGACGAGCAGATGCCTGAGCGATTTACCGAGTGTGAGAGCAGCGTATGCGAGATCAATTTCCCCGGATTGTTCGCGTACATTTCGTAAGATTCGTTCAGCGTGATTCCGTGATACGGACCTTGATTCGCGAGCCCGACGATGAAGAAAAACCTTGTCGGTTCGGTGTGGGCGTGCGGTTTATTATTGCCCGGCGCCAGACTGGAGGGATCCCAATGTTTTAAGCAGACGTCGAATGAAGAAGCGTAAAGCGAAGACGAGAATATGTTACATCGTATGAAGGACATGCAAAATCACGAGGAAAAAAATTTGCAAGATCCCTGAAAATCATTAATATAACAAAAGTTCACAGACAACAGGAATGGAAAAAAAGAAAGCAAATTTTGCAGATTTTGATCTGTCGAAGAAGCGATATAAAAAAAACATTTTTCTTAATTTCTTTTGAGTAGGGTTAGGTTCTTACGTTATTATAAATACTTGTATATTAGCTTATATGCGTTTTTTTTGCATTGTATTAAAATCTCGAGAAAAATTATATATGACTACTAATAATTACGGATAAGCGCGAAAATAAAGAAAAAAATCAATAACGCGCGTCAAAGAAAAGGAAAAGTGCACTTATTACGAGCCTGTGAGAAGCTCGTGCCAATTCCCTATAACTGAAATCAAAATATAAAAAAATAGGAGGGTTCCTCGATTATTCGGGGTGGGCGATAATTCTCCGTTCGCGCGGTATCGATCGGCCGGACAATGACGGTAAATAACCTCCGCCCCCGCGATGGATGGACGCGGTCTGAGTCGCGGTCCCCTCCTCCCCTCTCCCTCCTTTGTGACAGCAATAATGATCACCTGAAAGTGCATTCCCTCGTCCACGCGTGCGGCCATACGGAGGGCATAAATCCGCGTTTCTCCACCTTCGAAGGGACCGCGGCCCGTAATCTCGTTCCGACATCGAAAACCGTCCCTCAACTCGCACGAGGCACGAGACGATTGAATAGAGGGTGTTCCCTGACGAAATTCAGAATCGTACTCCACCGACGCGATAAGAGGGCGAACCCTCGAGGATAATTCGATCGGACGCTGCTTCCTCTCGCGTGCATCTCGAAAACCAATTACAAATTTTGTAAAGTGTAAATTAAAAGAGCTTTGTAAATGCAAATAAACATCTATGAAAATCGGGCACGAACTTATGCAATCATCCAATAAATGTAAATAACAATTATGTGTTACAAAGCAATTTATTGGAAATTAAAAAACGTAAAAAAATTTGTTGTTGCTTGTGTAAACATTTTTCAAATTTCATTGAAACATCGATCCCAATATATTTGGGAACTATATACGTATATATATTTATAAAAAGAATAAAAGTAACAAGATTAATTCGTTTGCCAAACCACCATAGTGACGTCCGTTCCACCACATGTAAATTAGATCTTTTTCTTGTCTGCTCCACGTGTGGATTAGATTCTGTTCTTTTTACTTTGATGTCATGGTTCGAGATGCTCTTCGTCCCACTTAACGAACTAAATATGGCGCAGACATACGAGTCTCTTATTTTTAAATGTTGTGAGAATATTGGTGATATAAATAAGTAGAAAAAGAAATAATTTTATCCTCGCGTATATACAAAAATATACACCATACAAAAAAAATAAGATTAACAAGAAACGCGCGTTGTAACAATAACCCTTCGTCGCCAATTCCTATTATTTCCAGTTCGCGAGCACACACGGAGATCGCAAAATCTCCCCTATATCGCTAGCGCTTTCTTTCTCTCCTAAAATTCGAATTAACTTCGGCCACTGATCGTCCATGACGACCCGTTGCCCCCGAAAGGAATGGCACCCCGACTTTCATAACGAGCAAACGAAACGCGTCGCCAACAATGACGTACGGACACCTGAAGCCCGCACGCGTCCCGATAGTGCATCTTTCTTTTCGCCGCTGTCGCCACGGATTATGATAATGCTCGTTTTCTCGCCGACTCCACGGCAACGCGACGAGGGGAGGGTCGGTCGACGAGCAGATTCGGCAGCGACATTGGGGGAGTCACGGCGAGCCGAAAAACACAAGGGTGGCGATACCACGCGCGTGAGTCATACTTCATCCCCGACGTAGCCGGTGGGGTAAAATACGGGCGACTGGTCGGCCTATCATCCCCCCCATTTTCTGCTTGTGGACGGTGCTCCGAGCGACAGACGCCCTCGCTCTCTTCTCTGTTTTTTCTCTTTTGCTCGTCTAGATTCTCTGTCGGTCTTTTATTGCGCTGTCTCTCTCTCTCTTTCTCTCTTTCTCTCTCTTTCAACGATTGAAATTATATTTCAATCTCCGGACAATCCCATTGTTTCGACACACACATTGCAAGCTATTTGGCAAAGATCAGATGTGAATCTGTCGTACGAAATATTGACCGAAAATTGGGATCGAAAATATGAAAACTTTTGTCGCGTTTAATGTAAACTTTCAGAAACAAGCTGCACAAATTTTGTCGAACTTGTGCGACGCTGAGATAAACTTAGATTACAGTGCAGGAGAGGAATTGAATATAAATTTGATTCTTCAAGTATATTTAAGGAAACTTTAGAAATAATTTTTTTCTTTTCGTCGGAAATTAAAAGATATTTGAATCACATTTGATATTCGCGTTTTTCAAAGAGATACTTCTTTTACTATTATTAATAGCGTCACTACACGCGAGACGCTAATGTAATTGTAATTTAATAAATAATTACATGTGTTTATCTCTCTGCTATAAAGTTTGACGGCGATGCACGCAGTTGATAAAAATTTAAAGTAAATGAACTTTCAAGAAAGTAATATATCGTGAAGCGTTGAAACATATCAGGTGTTCTACCGCCATTTTGATAGCAAATACTCTCGTGACTACTAGTTCACCTATCTCTATGCTACCCACCCCTGTTTTCGATGCGAGTCACGACGATACACTTCCGGCCGATACGATCGTCCAGAGAGATAGCAGGAAATGAATTAATATAAGGTGAAAAAATCCACTTCGTCAAATATTCCCCGTTCCGGGTGACGTATACATTTAACGCCGAGGGATCGATGTGTTTTCGATGTTTTTGACTAACAAATTTCGAGGCACTTCTCCTCTTTCTCTATCACCTCCTTCTCCTTCGAGGACGCAGCTGGCGCTGAATCATCGTGGAACCCTCCGGCGTTGCCAGGGTTTCCAAAGTGGCTTCAAGTAACTTATCGCTCGTTCTTATCGAAGATATTTGGCCAGAAAAGTCGAGATAGAGGGAGACGAAAACGCAACCTTTCCTTTCTTTCCTTCATTTCCGCCCGAGTCGGCGTGTCGCCAAAACTTGACACAATTGTCCCGGATCGAGCGTTACTATTTCCTTTCGATCTCTGAAAAGATCGCGCTTCTTTTAAAAAAAGTTTGAAATTAAATTTTCAATATCCTGATTAAAATCAAATTAAAGATTTAAAAAAGCTGATTATTCCTCCGCTCGCGGTTAAAGAGAGTTAAGGATTGAAGAAGTCACGAGATGTGGATCAATGACACACTATCTTAACACGTCACGACTTGGATGTAAAGAGATGAATGATGCCTGACCTCCGAACGTTCAATACATGACCCCGGCGATCTCGTATAATTTTCAGACTTATCGTCACGCCCCGAGCGGCTCTGTGTCCCCGTTAAATGTTTGCGCGAAGCGCACGCACGCACGCATGCACGCATGCAATTCCGCACTGAGCGAGCGAAGTGCAACTCTGCGCTCAGCAGTTAGTAATTTAAGCGGCCACTTCGGAGGTAACAATGGACGTAACAGTAGTAGATTCGCCCGCGTAATTTTACACTCGAGCCCATTTTCCCGCCGCCCTAGTTTAAGCCTGATTCACGCTAACGGAACGAGCCGCTCGTTCGTTGATGTAAAACCATTTTATCTGTAAATTTTATTCTGACTGTATATACATATATTAAATTCTATTCCTGAATCTGGATTGATTCAACTTGTCGTTATTTCGGCAACAGTTGTAACAAATGCCATTCTATACATGTGAAATATTATTGTATAGTATTATATTATTATATAATGCTACACACGTTACTGAAAAACCGTGGCGTAATGTGAGCTTTAAACTCGCACACTTTGCTCGGCGGGGAACTGAGAGAAAAGAATGGCAGCGATACATAATCGAACGCCCTAACGGTCAGCTCTCCCGCCCCGACAATTATCTGGCTTCTAGAAAATTCGAGACTTTGTCTCACCAGTCGTCGCGATAAATCGCGATGATAGATTTCGGGAAACTCCCGAAAGACGCGAAAGTATAATTGGACGCTGATATAATTAAGAAGGATATAAGATATTTGGATTCAATATTCAAATTATTGATATTCGCCGATAGTCGTCGCAAATGATTAACATAGATATCAAGATGCACACTCGTTTGCGTATAATTATTATTAAAATGCATTTCTTGAATGGGAAATTTCTAAACTAGGATATGCAAATTTCTATTCCCGTATTATACGTATATAAATATATTATTAAAAAATATCTTTATAAAAAATGATATATTTAATTAAAATATATACTGCCAGATTTCTTGTTAAATAAATGATCCGACAAATTGTCAGCATTATCTTAAAAAAAAAAAGCGCAACATTTTTCAGGACGCAAAATTAAATCGAGTTTGCAAGAGTTTGGCGTGCGAAATTTCACGTACCATTCCCTCGTCTATTGCTTCTTCCTCAAAGTAACACTCGTCGTCATCTTCCGGTGTCAAGGTGTTAGAGACCTCCTGCGACTCCTCTTTGATATCTTGCCTTCTCATCCAATCCATAATGAGATATCTTTGTTTTTTCGTCGACGTTCAATCTTCCGACAGTTTACGATCGCTTCCACCGAATCACGTGTCTTGAGTCATCACTCTCGACATTCGCGTCTGTCACTCTCGATTCGAGAAGAAAGGAACGAGTTTCGACTTATCGTTCATCGGCCATGCTCCGATTACGCGGAAGTTATAGGAGCGCGTTTGACATTTGCGAAATGTCAGTTTCTCTCGCTCTCTCTCTTTCTCTCTCGTTAGCCGAGCCGGCTAATGAGACACGCGCTTTTCGAGATTGCGGCCGAGACGGGGACGCGATCGATAGTTGCACCTCTCTCGTTGCGACTCGCACGTGCTCCGCAGGGGAAAAAAACGCGTGAAAAAAAAAGCCGGCACGCGCGTCGAACACTTTCCGCACTCTATCCCGAAGTCCGGAAACTTCCGGATTCCTCCTTCTCCTTCGGCGCACGTCAAAGGTCGATTCGAGAAACGAGATGAATCCTCTCGCGTCGAGATTCGGCGCGGTCGACCCTCGACAAGTCCCTCCGTCTGCGAATCTACGTCAAGCGGACGTCCGTCAACGTCACCTCGCGTACTTGGAAAACCCGTCTATCGCGGAAATGACGGGGGAAGGGTCGACATCGATCCGTCCCGGATTACGAATTCACGTCGGCGAAAGTGCGTGTCGCTGATTCCAATTATAACACGCCGATGACGAGGAGTTCGTCGTGTATCGTTGAAAATCCAGGTGGATTCGCGGCGGGAGCTCACGGTCCGGAATAATGATCGACGATGGAGGAATCACGGGCGCGAGGAGGCAAACGGCCGAAGGAAATCGACGTCGCGGTAAAACTGCACGACGGCGACGCGATTGTTGCGCGTCGCACAGAGTACAAATATGTATTTATACACACGTGCATACGAACGAACACACACACACACACACACACGCGCGTGAGATTATATGCGAGAGAGAAAGAGAAGACGCGCGCGCAGTCTCGCATGTGCGGAGCCACGCACTGCCGGCGGTGCAGCTGCAACTGTGTGTGCAGGCTGGGAATGCTGGAGGTGGTATGGAGGCGGCTCAGTGGGCGCACTCGCTGCCTGGTCCCTCTGTTCTCTATCTCCGTCTCTCTCGCTCCATTTCTCGCTCCTTTTCTCTCTGTCTCTCCCTACGTTCCGTTCACCCTTCTCTTCGTGTGTCCCCCCTTCTCCCGAATAGTCCGCTTTCCTCTCTCTCTCTCTTTCTCTCTCATTCTCTCTCTTCCTCTAACTCTTGTCGATTTGCTCCCCCTGCCCTCGGCTTCTCTCTCCTCTCTATCTACCTTTCTCTTTCTCTCTCATCCAAATTCCCGCTGGATCTTTTCATCTCTCTCCCCGAGGGGAGTCTGATTCTGTCCTTGTCGCGCTCTCATCTCGCGCTCTTCTCGAAACGCCGCGATTGTATTTTTAATCTTGGAAGATTTAGTTTTTCCTCCGTCTTTTGGCATTCTTGTTATTTTTTCTTTTGACCTCCGATCCCCTTTAGCGATCTTCCGGTTCTTGCTTCCCTCTTCTTTTCGAAAAAGTTCATCGGTCTTTACTTCCTCATCTCTCCGCCGTTTTTCCGATTCATCGCCTTTATTCAATTCGTATTCTTGACAAGATTTAGTCGTCGTTATAATCGGAATTGTTCACTCCCGTCTCTCTCTTTCTTTGTTCATCTTCTACGGTTGTTCTTTTTCCTCGCGTCCGCGACGACTTTCTCTTTCCTTCTCCTCAAACACTCGCGTTATCTCCCTCCAGCTCACATTCCAACATTCTTCCTCCTCCCGCTCGTTCTCTTAGAGTCATCTTCTCGCTCTATGCGCCGTTATTCTTCCTCTCTATCTTTGTCTGAAGCTGGCCGGAAAGCAACGATAGAGCCGGACGGAGGAGGGAAGAGAGCGTTTGCCAACAAGGGGGTGATGGTCGAAGGTTCACCGCGATTCCCCATCTCCCTTTTCGTAGCCGACAGATCCTCTCTCCATCTCTCTCTTTCTCTTTTGGTGCCTCATCCACCCCCACCATGACGTGGTCCTCCCCCTCTTCTGTGAGTTCCATGACTCCTTCCCTTCCGCGCGGCGCTGCCATGAGTTCAGGGACGATCTCTTTTTAGAGGAGACCCAGGCACTGTCCTGAGGGATCCCCGCAAATAGAGGCTTTGTTTTTACATCGATTCGACCAGATCCGCGTTGCTCGAGATTCATTCTTTAATTTTTAATGTAAATGAACGCTGATAATTAAATCTGATAGTTTAACAATTTAAAACAAATTTTTTTAAAAAGATACATCGAGGATGCTGAACGCACTTTTTAAACGTTGATATTTCACGAGATAATGACAGTAATGCGATAGAAAAATTTTTCATTTTATTATTCAATTGAAGGATGATTATTATTTTTTTTGTCTTGACCATTTTATCAAGCTAAATTGTAATTAAAAAATGAAGATTTGCATCTTGGCACATAATAAATGCATAAGGTAGTAATAAAAATCCTATTTATTTCGAATTCAGATACACACTCTACGCAGTATCATTTTGAAACATCAGAGAATTTTTCGTTCTCTTCGCGAAGTGCACCCATCTAAAACACGCGACTATTAATTACCTTGGGATATGCATCGATAATTATCGTCATGGAAGGCCGAGAAATTCGATCTCCCGCTCGCTAGACTATCGACTAGACGCACGTGCTGTGTATCGTAAAATCGATATTCGACACCTCGTAAGAAAATATTGCGTAAGCGATTCGGTCACGCGTCGTTGCGTCAAAATGAAATGCGGTGCATCCCTGGATCAAAGAGAAGCGGGGATAAAAATCGCCATCGAACTTATCATTTTTAGGAGTTTCAAAAATAGTTCTGAAAATAGAAATCAATGAGAAGGGTTCTTCCTCCCATTTTGCGCGTTATGTAATTTTGAAAAAAAACTGACAAATATCTATGTACAAAATTACTGCTCGCGCTTCTGAATTTTGAATCTCGTTATATAGATCCATCCCTGAAAAGAAGGAGGACCGCTGTATTTTAAGAGACACGACGAGGACGCCAGATGCTAACCTAGGGCACAAAACGTAGGAGAAAAAGATAGCGGGCGAGAACAAGAGAGAACGAGCGGGTGTCCCTGAGAAGGATAAACGTGTCGCATGCGAACGAAGAGAGATGGCCCGCAGTAACGTACCGAGTAATTTGTGGAATGAGTTTTTGGGCATGATCGGATCCATCAACGTTATATTTTTCTTCATCTTCCATTTTTATTCCTTCGAAGAAGACATATTTTCTTTCCTTCTCTATTTAGTATAATATATATGTATAGTTTACTCAAAATATTCATGGAAAATTAATTTATAAGTATTGATATCGCGCGCGTTTTACAAAGATCTTTGATTATTCAAGAATATAATCGATTAAAAAAAGAGATAAGACAGACTCGTCGTTAACAACTTAATAGAGACGCTCTCTTCGCATAATCGCATAATCACGCGATGACGTGGCGCTATAAAATCCAAAATTTTTCCCCCTCAACCATTAATTCTCGAGTTCCAATATGGTGACTGTTACGTCACTGAATCCAAGACAGTCAAAGAACGGTAGAAAGGGACCGACCGAAGAGAAAGAAAGAAAACGAGAAAAAGAGAGATAGAATGAGAGAAGGGAAGGGAAAAGGGGAGGTAGGGTGAGAGGAGAAGGGTGGAGAGACGTGATGCTGGAACGTGTGTTAGTCACGGGTTGCCCATAGCAACCCACGCGGCTAATGCACGCATTATAGGCGCCTCGTACCTCTCTCTCTTTCTCTCTCGTTAGCCGAGCCGGCTAATGAGACACGCGCTTTTCGAGATTGCGGCCGAGACGGGGACGCGATCGATAGTTGCACCTCTCTCGTTGCGACTCGCACGTGCTCCGCAGGGGAAAAAAACGCGTGAAAAAAAAAGCCGGCACGCGCGTCGAACACTTTCCGCACTCTATCCCGAAGTCCGGAAACTTCCGGATTCCTCCTTCTCCTTCGGCGCACGTCAAAGGTCGATTCGAGAAACGAGATGAATCCTCTCGCGTCGAGATTCGGCGCGGTCGACCCTCGACAAGTCCCTCCGTCTGCGAATCTACGTCAAGCGGACGTCCGTCAACGTCACCTCGCGTACTTGGAAAACCCGTCTATCGCGGAAATGACGGGGGAAGGGTCGACATCGATCCGTCCCGGATTACGAATTCACGTCGGCGAAAGTGCGTGTCGCTGATTCCAATTATAACACGCCGATGACGAGGAGTTCGTCGTGTATCGTTGAAAATCCAGGTGGATTCGCGGCGGGAGCTCACGGTCCGGAATAATGATCGACGATGGAGGAATCACGGGCGCGAGGAGGCAAACGGCCGAAGGAAATCGACGTCGCGGTAAAACTGCACGACGGCGACGCGATTGTTGCGCGTCGCACAGAGTACAAATATGTATTTATACACACGTGCATACGAACGAACACACACACACACACACACGCGCGTGAGATTATATGCGAGAGAGAAAGAGAAGACGCGCGCGCAGTCTCGCATGTGCGGAGCCACGCACTGCCGGCGGTGCAGCTGCAACTGTGTGTGCAGGCTGGGAATGCTGGAGGTGGTATGGAGGCGGCTCAGTGGGCGCACTCGCTGCCTGGTCCCTCTGTTCTCTATCTCCGTCTCTCTCGCTCCATTTCTCGCTCCTTTTCTCTCTGTCTCTCCCTACGTTCCGTTCACCCTTCTCTTCGTGTGTCC
This sequence comes from Formica exsecta, assembly GCF_003651465.1. NCBI lineage: Eukaryota > Metazoa > Arthropoda > Insecta > Hymenoptera > Formicidae > Formica > Formica exsecta. Next base: position 1,424,755 of record NW_021849849.1, on the reverse strand, counting down.
CCCCTTCTCCCGAATAGTCCGCTTTCCTCTCTCTCTCTCTTTCTCTCTCATTCTCTCTCTTCCTCTAACTCTTGTCGATTTGCTCCCCCTGCCCTCGGCTTCTCTCTCCTCTCTATCTCCCTTCTCTTCGTGTGTCCCCCCTTCTCCCGAATAGTCCGCTTTCCTCTCTCTCTCTTTCTCTCTCATTCTCTCTCTTCCTCTAACTCTCGTCGATTTGCTCTCCCTGCCCTCGGCTTCTCTCTCCTCTCTATCCACCTTTCTCTTTCTCTCTCATCCAAATTCCCGCTGGATCTTTTCATCTCTCTCCCCGAGGGGAATAAAAATCCTATTTATTTCGAATTCAGATACACACTCTACGCAGTATCATTTTGAAACATCAGAGAATTTTTCGTTCTCTTCGCGAAGTGCACCCATCTAAAACACGCGACTATTAATTACCTTGGGATATGCATCGATAATTATCGTCATGGAAGGCCGAGAAATTCGATCTCCCGCTCGCTAGACTATCGACTAGACGCACGTGCTGTGTATCGTAAAATCGATATTCGACACCTCGTAAGAAAATATTGCGTAAGCGATTCGGTCACGCGTCGTTGCGTCAAAATGAAATGCGGTGCATCCCTGGATCAAAGAGAAGCGGGGATAAAAATCGCCATCGAACTTATCATTTTTAGGAGTTTCAAAAATAGTTCTGAAAATAGAAATCAATGAGAAGGGTTCTTCCTCCCATTTTGCGCGTTATGTAATTTTGAAAAAAAACTGACAAATATCTATGTACAAAATTACTGCTCGCGCTTCTGAATTTTGAATCTCGTTATATAGATCCATCCCTGAAAAGAAGGAGGACCGCTGTATTTTAAGAGACACGACGAGGACGCCAGATGCTAACCTAGGGCACAAAACGTAGGAGAAAAAGATAGCGGGCGAGAACAAGAGAGAACGAGCGGGTGTCCCTGAGAAGGATAAACGTGTCGCATGCGAACGAAGAGAGATGGCCCGCAGTAACGTACCGAGTAATTTGTGGAATGAGTTTTTGGGCATGATCGGATCCATCAACGTTATATTTTTCTTCATCTTCCATTTTTATTCCTTCGAAGAAGACATATTTTCTTTCCTTCTCTATTTAGTATAATATATATGTATAGTTTACTCAAAATATTCATGGAAAATTAATTTATAAGTATTGATATCGCGCGCGTTTTACAAAGATCTTTGATTATTCAAGAATATAATCGATTAAAAAAAGAGATAAGACAGACTCGTCGTTAACAACTTAATAGAGACGCTCTCTTCGCATAATCGCATAATCACGCGATGACGTGGCGCTATAAAATCCAAAATTTTTCCCCCTCAACCATTAATTCTCGAGTTCCAATATGGTGACTGTTACGTCACTGAATCCAAGACAGTCAAAGAACGGTAGAAAGGGACCGACCGAAGAGAAAGAAAGAAAACGAGAAAAAGAGAGATAGAATGAGAGAAGGGAAGGGAAAAGGGGAGGTAGGGTGAGAGGAGAAGGGTGGAGAGACGTGATGCTGGAACGTGTGTTAGTCACGGGTTGCCCATAGCAACCCACGCGGCTAATGCACGCATTATAGGCGCCTCGTACAGACCATGATATATAGGGTGTCTTAAAAGTCACATTGATACTAATGATATTTCATAAACGATTATTAAAAAATATGTCGCGTATATATATATTATCAATATTATCAAAATTGTATTTTAATTGTAAGAAATTGAGAAAACAAATTTTTAACGGTGGATAATAAAGTCTCATTTTTAATATTAATTTCACTAACACGATATTTTGATTTGCGATATATTTCATGAAATAAAGAAGCCCTCGACGTTCAAACATCAAATATTCGCCAAGAAGAGCTCGCTTCGAATTTGCCGAAGAATCGGAAGACGAAAAGTCCGTGATTTCTGTCGCACTCTGTATACACGGGTATCGTGCGTACGCAGCGTACTACGCATCTACTACGTGCGCGCGCGCGTGGCACACGCGCGTGCTACGCATACACATGTCGTCGAAGTTAATTGATTTTGCCTCCGTCGACCGGCACGATGTTACCACTCGATTCGGGACAAGCAACCGCGTTATCGGCTACTAAACACAGATACCCCCGCGAAACATGGACGCGAAACTGTCTGAGATCACAAGGGGATGAGAGTGAGGTTTGAGAACTCTTGTGTCTATTTGACGATATTGTTTTTCAGATCTGAGAGGACAGGCATTTTTCAGACCTAATAAATATTATACATAGTAATTAATTAAATACAGTGCTATTTATATCCTTTTAATAGAATACTTAATTTTTTTTATACAGAGAAATATTTAAGGAATTTTAAGTCTTTGTTACGAAAAAATTTCAAGATAATGTTCAGTAGATAGTGTACAAATGTTTCACATGGAATTCCAGTACAACTACGTAAACGCTGAAATGTAATACTATTGCAATCTCACACTCAACATTAGTATGTAAGAGAGTCTATCATAATACGGTGAACATTTTACTTTATATAAGCAGTGTACGGAATAATTGACTTTTAGATAAGAGATAAAGAGATGGGCGAATGGGTTAAGCGAAATATTTCACATGCTCGGTATCTTTCCGCTGCGTTTCTCTTTAACGATCAAATATGTCACGTAAGAAAGGTACGACTGACTTTCAACCGATTTTTTTCTTCGGGGGACTAATGACTGACATTACACAGGCAAATACAACACGAAGTCATTGGTCACATTGGCTGCATTATATTAAAAATGGCCTCAAGTAACGCAGCTTTTTTTCTCTCATTTTTTTGCATAATATAATTTGCGACCCGATTACTGGACGAAGATCGCAAAAATCGATAAAGTGACATGCGTTAAATTTTCGCGCGCTGCATCTGGACCTCCCGTGCTACGCGAGATGAAAGATTACGAAGAGATATCATCATTTTTAAAAGGAAGACGTTATTACTTTCGTCCAATTGACCAAGAGTCGTATCTTATATCCTCGCGTATAAAAACGCAATACACGATATATTTTAGTTGTAATATAAAATATATATGTGTCCCAGGAAGGTTGAAACGACAAGATTCCGTTAGAATAAAATCCACTTTGATCGAGCAAAGATTAAGCAATATATATGTTTATATTATTTTAAAGAATTGTACCGCGATTTAATTAATTTTTAATTTCGTATTTTATTAAAATAATTAAGATATTTTTATTTCCGATATCTCTTGAACATTACAATTATACGTTATTTATGCTTTTTGTTCAGTTTCTAGCATCTAAGCAACGGTTTCGGGATACTCCATAGAATGAGAAACACAAAGGTGGTAGCCGGAAGTCGAGAGACAATCCCGTTGTAACGAATCCGACAAGGTTTCGAAGTCACGCATGAATTAAACATGCAATGGCCGCCATTCAATTTCAACGTTCTACCGCTATAATTCCGTAGAAAAAAAGAAGAAATTTACATCGCCCGAAACTTTTCCCGTAAACAATTGGCGGATTATTAATTCGCAGCGAGTTGTCAATCGAGTCTCGAATCCTAGGAAAATCGCATTAATGTTTTGAAGACTCGCGAAGGAGTCTAGTCGGAGGAAAAAGAAGGACATATTGTTCTCATTCGTGCCTATCCGGGGTCTTTTCCCCCCCCGAGGGCCACGACCCGCTCGTTAACTCCCACGCCGGCGAAAGAATTCGAAGTCTTCGGGCCCATTCTCATCCCACATTCGATAGTGCATCTGCATTTACATGGAGTTAAAACGTATAATGTTATAAGATACTGTTGCGGTTTTGGTAAAATGTAAAGGTCGATGACATCTCGAATACATTGACGTGATCGCGTGTCCCCTTCCTCGAACGCGTCATTTGATTAAAAACGAGTATCTATTACGAGCGAAAAGATGAGGATATTGAATATAAAATATAAATATATCTCTCTGTTTATAAAATTATTTTTTAGCTCCAGAATAAAATTAAAAAATCAAAATACAAAATAAATCTTTCAAAAAAATCTTTAAAACAAGTTACAAAAAAAGAAAATCTCTTTAAAAATTTAATAAATATATCTATTTATAGTTATTTCTTTAGCTTCAGAATATATTGAAAAATAAAATGCAGTAAATCAATAAAATTGCAATAAATCATGTAAAAAAATTTTTAAAAGAGATAAAAAAAAGAATCTTTTTGAAAACTCTAATATATAAATAAATAACAGAATATATATGTATATAAATGATGAATCATAAGTGATTAACAATAAGTCTCGATTCTTTCTTTCATATAGCCGGGTTGATATAATCTAGAGAGAATATAGAAAGAAACCGTCTCTGTTAACCAAGGTCATCAAAGACACTCATAGTTGTACTATACATGCTCGTGTTATTGGACGTTACTCTGCAAATCCATAAATCAGGCCGTTCCGTAAGAAGCTTGTGCAACGCGCTTTCATTGCACCATCGGTGCTTATTCCGCCGTGTCGCGCGTCCAATAAATCCGTTTTATATGCCGCGTTATTTCATCAGAATATAGTGATATACCTTCAATATACGGCGACAAAGTCGCGCCGGCTTGGAATTCGCACTCGCGCCGACTGCAATTTTTTCACGCACGCATTGACAGAGTAATTCGACAAGTGTAAATCGTTTTAATTCTTAATTTCTTTATCTTTTAATTTTTAATTCTTCGACTATACGGGCTAATAAAGTTTTTTTATTTCGTTAGAATTAATAAATTTTGTAGAATATTTATTATTTGTGTGAATTTTTTTATATCTATTGAATTTATTAAATCTCTCCAAAATTGAAATAATATTTTCGATTTAAACGTATTATCCCGCGCTTGAAAGAGGCAACCTTTTCATTTCCTGTTTCAATAAAACGTCGGAACGTAAGGATTATATATACAGATATATTAGCCTTTTCACAATACTCCATATTGAGCAAGATTGTTTCAAGGTATCGCTTATCTCAACCCGTTGGCCGATCTCGTTTCTGTCAGTCGACGGTTTGTTTTAATCAGGCCATCGCATTTCCTCCCCCTCATCGTTGTTCGCGCCGGTTTACGCCGCCTTCAATTTGCGGCCGTCTCTCTGCGTCTTCTAATAATCGCTAATTAGAGTTAATATCGCTCACGCAAGCCGCCTTGTCGTTTCGCGTCGTCGGAAACGATTCACGCCGCCTATCCAGTTTCTGAGAATTGGTGGCAATTTAATAACGATACTAATAAAAGCGATGACTCGAATTATGTCTAAATATCGAACTATATAGGATAACGAGATATTAAAACATCATCGTAAATATTCAAATCTATAAGTGTATAATTTGTATACAATGATTAGATTTAAAAGAGAGAAAGAGGGTGTGTGTGTATGCGCTTTATTTAATATTAATTAATATAAAATGATAAATCGCATTTATTTTCATTTCGAGAATATCGTGTCTGCTGATCATATGTTGACTGTATTTTACTCTCAACCTATAAATCATTACGTAGAGAGTATGACGAGTTATCTGTTTCGTTCGTTTCGCGGTTGTTTGTGATATCCTGATAATTATTCGACTAATTAAATGGAAAGCGAAATTCATCCGGTGTAAAATTATTAAATTAATTACAATGCGTGCAAACGAAAGCACATTTAAGCAATTTTAAATCGCTCAGATATATTTCGCGCGGCTATTCTCGAATTAATAATACAGTAGATAACAGTATTTTTTTTTTATCGAAGCGTCTATTCCCGCTGCCGGATGCAATTACAGTGTACTACATTCAGAACCAATTGCGTAATTCAGAGAAAATGTGCCATATGACTTCAGTACAACGCTCTAATAAGAGGCTCGAAAGAAGGTGAAAAGAAACGCATTTATTAACGCAACACAAACGAATATACGCAACATAAACGAATTGCTCTCGTATGCTTTTTATAAAATTCGATAAATTTAGAAACCACATTTTCTCGGGAAAAATCTTTCCCTCAACTTTCAAATTCGGAAGTATAAAGTATCTCTTAGTCTTCAATTAAATATTAAAGAATCTCTAATTAAGTATCTCCGAAAATTCAGATTTTATTAAATTTCAAGAATGTTCAAGATTAGTTTTTGTATTTTTTGTACTGTTTCAATTGCGGCCGTCTCTCTGCGTCTTCTAATAATCGCTAATTAGAGTTAATATCGCTCACGCAAGCCGCCTTGTCGTTTCGCGTCGTCGGAAACGATTCACGCTGCCTATCCAGTTTCTGAGAATTGGTGGCAATTTAATAACGATACTAATAAAAGCGATGACTCGAATTATGTCTAAATATCGAACTATATAGGATAACGAGATATTAAAACATCATCGTAAATATTCAAATCTATAAGTGTATAATTTGTATACAATGATTAGATTTAAAAGAGAGAAAGAGTGTGTGTGTGTATGCGCTTTATTTAATATTAATTAATATAAAATGATAAATCGCATTTATTTTCATTTCGAGAATATCGTGTCTGCTGATCATATGTTGACTGTATTTTACTCTCAACCTATAAATCATTACGTAGAGAGTATGACGAGTTATCTGTTTCGTTCGTTTCGCGGTTGTTTGTGATATCCTGATAATTATTCGACTAATTAAATGGAAAGCGAAATTCATCCGGTGTAAAATTATTAAATTAATTACAATGCGTGCAAACGAAAGCACATTTAAGCAATTTTAAATCGCTCAGATATATTTCGCGCGGCTATTCTCGAATTAATAATACAGTAGATAACAGTATTTTTTTTTTATCGAAGCGTCTATTCCCGCTGCCGGATGCAATTACAGTGTACTACATTCAGAACCAATTGCGTAATTCAGAGAAAATGTGCCATATGACTTCAGTACAACGCTCTAATAAGAGGCTCGAAAGAAGGTGAAAAGAAACGCGTTTATTAACGCAACACAAACGAATATACGCAACATAAACGAATTGCTCTCGTATGCTTTTTATAAAATTCGATAAATTTAGAAACCACATTTTCTCGGGAAAAATCTTTCCCTCAACTTTCAAATTCGGAAGTATAAAGTATCTCTTAGTCTTCAATTAAATATTAAAGAATCTCTAATTAAGTATCTCCGAAAATTCAGATTTTATTAAATTTCAAGAATGTTCAAGATTAGTTTTTGTATTTTTTGTACTGTTTCAATAACAAAAAAAAAAAAAAAATAAATAAAAAAGAGAGAGAGAGAGAGAAAAAAAGAAGAAACCATGTAGCTGACTTGTGTCGAATAATTCAATCAATCAATATAAAAATAATTTTGCAGTCTTTCCTTGATGCCGAAATAAAGCAATACATTTTCCCTATTAAGTCGAATGCAATTCTATCGGGTTCTAACAAAGACCTAAAGGAGTCATTGACTGAGGGGGAGGCGGGGGAATCCTAAATTGCCGCGGTGCGATACACAGGAATGTGCCGGGATATTTCGCGACGAGACGAAGGGGATACAGTGGAAGGATCTTGCAATGGCGCGGGAGGATGAAGAAGAAAACGAGGAGAGTAGAAATAAAAAAAAGACGCGGACAAAGGACGAGGGACGAGAGGTACGCAAATTGCAGCGGTGAAAAAAGCGCGCGTTCTCGTTGTTCCTCTCCTCGTTCCTTCTCTTTTTTCCCCCTGGGATCTTGGAGGCGAAATTATTGTCATTTGTACAAGCGTCCTTCGAGATCTCACGGTTCGTTCAACACTCGGCCTCGCATTCGCGATCGACCTAGTTTCACGAATGGCGCCGCTAATACAAACAATCGCGCCACGATTAACACGCTGCTTTAAGATATTTTCTCCTTTGAGGGGGTGAGATTACACCCGACGAGTCGGCAAACGGCTGAAAAGTAGATTACCAGCTGCTCTGCGGTCTTTTTGTTGCAGCCGAGGAAACGGGTTTGTTTAATAGCCGCTGCAAGTTTCACAAATATTTGAGGCTCGAGCACGCGACGCTCGTGCCGAATTTAGTAAGAATAGATTTTCAGTGGAAAAGGATATAGCGGTGGAAAAATTTAATACAATAAACAGATAATAATATTTTCTTTTTTTTTTTTATGATATCTAAAATAAAAAAGTTTTACGTTATTAAAATTATTATAAATTTGAATCGGAGAGTATACTATCATTCCGAACATTGTTCATTTGGCATTATGCCAAATGCCTGCAAACTCCATGATGTTCTTGGTCGTGGACAATTTCTTTTCCCCTTCGGCAGGTACCGCGCAATGAATATTTTTACGTTAACGCTCGAGAGCTTAACAAAAAATGGCGCATCCGCGCATACTCGTTCTTTACATTTATGTGCATATTCATGAACTCGTTCTCGTTGGTTATTAAAATTCTCTTTACTGAGAGAAAAAAGCTCGTACGGATAACGACCAATCAGCAGCCGATAATGACGCTACTCGGATAATGGCAGCGAGTGACATTGAAACTTGTTCACAAATTAGAAAAAATTAATTGCAAATAACATTGAAATGAATTTTCATCAAATATATTCTCTACAATATATATCTTAATTTCATTTTTTTTTTTTTTTTTCGAAAATATAATTTTAGAAGTGTAATCTTTTATGTGCAATTTAATTACCCTTCACAAGAAAAATTCTTCAGTTGGTCGAGAAATCGTTAAATCAGGTTCATTATGGTCAATTTTACAGTCCGAAACTTTTTCACGGATGATGGTTAAAAAGTACGACACGGTTATTCTTGAAAAATGATTTTTTCCGGCAAACGATTCCGAAAGAGCGATCCGCGCGGCGGTGACAACCTTTGGAGAGAATCCATCGGAAAAAGAGATCGGGTCCAACAAAAGGGTTTCTAATGGACGCTGGGCATCTCGCGGAACGCCTTATAAGGCCAAACCACGAGAGTCGGCCTGTGCTTTCGGTCTGCTCACAAGCGGGCACCTCGAAAGAATCCGACTCGGTCGAGCCGAGGCGCCTCCTTGCTCTGCCAGATTTAGACCGAAAAAAGAAGCATCGCGATGAAGCTTCGGCGAGAAGAACGAAAGGAGAACGAGGGGAAACGAGCACGAGATCGAACATTGTCGGGAGCTTGAATCGGGGAGGCTTATCAATGCCCGAAATACATATCTGAACAAGCTGATGCAGCGATAAAATCTGATGATAAATTTTCGCAAGATTTTGTAAAAATGCACGAAAAAGTGCAAATAATGTTCAAGGTAGAAATCAGTCCCTACCAAGATAATAAAAAAGTCTCCTGCTGATGCTCCGGTTATATACTTTTCTCTCTCTCTCCAGTATATTTAGAATAATTCTTTTAGAGTGTAATTTTAATGTTACACATGAAATGTGCAAGAGCATAATTATTTTTCAAGTATTTTGAAAAAAAAAATCATATATTTAAAATGCAAAGTATTGCTGTTTAACGCTATAATACTTTTTATTCTGTAATTATCTCAAATAAATTATGAAGAATTGCGGTCATTGTATAATTAATTCCGTGAAAACTGATGCATAAAAATAGTCTATTATATGTCACAGTTGCTATGTACACATATTGAGACGAGCATTAAATTCTCTCGCTAGCAAAATTCTATTGCAGTCAGAATTACCATAGAACAAAGGAGACGGAATCGCTAATTAATCGACTAAGTTGTACGACGTTGCGTTTCCGAATTAAAGTCGTATAAATTATACAGAACAAACGCACGCGTACGAATGCACTGTAACCCGCATACATATGCAAACAACATGACGCATTCGTATTCATGTATGTAGATTCGAGACGGCGCGAATCCCTTTGAGGATCAATCGGCCTCTGCAATGTTTCTTCTTTCAACGCAAGTAACAAGCCGAGCACGCGTGTTTGCGTTACGCAGTAATAATATTTAGTACAGCAAAAATATATTGAGTGTATAATATAAAAAAATAAGAAAATAGCAAAGAGATATATATATATAGAAAATTAGAGACTTTAAATGATTTCGTTTTAAGTGTTGTGATTTAAATAATACTTCAAGATATTTTCTCCTCATTTTTTTTTTATACGCATAAAATGTGTCTGTCATTTTCTCTCTTCGCAAACTCGCATGATTAGAAATCCTATCGAAAATATACTGTCCCTTATTTTTATGTATAGAGCGCCAAATAAATTCATGATGTGCGTTCGATACAAATTTCCAAGCGACAGAGACAATCCCTATTGCTTCTCATCGGCATTTTATACGTTCCTATCCTTACCATATGCAGCAGATTCTTGATCAACGACGATCGAGTGGCGACTCTCGTGGACCTGGTCCTTCGAACAGGCACCAAACTGGTGTCCCTCGCTCCTGACATTATTCTCGGCATGGTGTTGGATCTGACCAAGCGATACTCGTCCCCCGGGTGTCTCCTCCTCTTCTTAAATGTGCCGCACAACATGTTCGCGATGCAGTCTCGATATTATATATTATAGCTCTCCTGAAATCTTGTTAGATCCCTGCCGGTATCATCCACACGAGAGATCGAATGCGTGTCTATCAAAAATTTCTCAATCGCTGAAGTACCAGTTTACTTCCTAGATAGATCGGTCACTCGCGAATATTTTTTTTTTTTTTAATACAATATAATCTCGATAATTACACGGAACCCTTCGAAATAAACAGGCACTTGATTTTCTGATAGATAGAGAACACTTGCAGATATCTATTACAACCCTTTCTCCGAGAAGAATATATTCCTTTTCAAGAGGAATCGTTGAAATTCGCGAGCATAATCTGCCATGTAATCTTTTCGAGCGTACATATACGATATTTTCCCTCGACGCGCCGAGATTCCTGCATCCACTTGACCTTTCGAGCCGCGGCCGCACCCCCGGGTTAATCAGTCTCAGTTCCCCGTCCCTTTCTCGGTCTCTCGCCTCTCGGCCACTGCTCGGCTTTCGTATCTATCCTTCCTCTTTTTTCGATCGCCATCCACGTACTAATTAACGTGCACCAGAGGGACGATGATCTCGATCTAGCTCGGGCTTCTTGACTCGCACTCGGTCTCGATCGTACTACGTTCGAGGACTCGCCGTAGGTTACCTTCTTTCCCCACTACACCCTCGATTCCCTTCACTTCCGCGCGATAAGCTATCTCGCGCGGTGCAAATTTTTTTTTATCTCCTTCCGCAAGATCGGGTCCCGCGCGATTTATCGCCAAACACGTGACATAATTGGAGAACCGACCGCGCAAGAAGCGTCTTGTGTCAAGATTGTCTTGTGTCGTTGCTGTTGCTTAACACAACGGGTGGCGTCGGACACACCTGAAGCGTTTCCAGAGAATTCTCTGGCTGCTCGATACTCAATTAACGGAATCTCAGCCGGCTCGAGTCGCAGTGAGAGCCGACAGTCGACTGAAGGCATAAGGCTCCGGTCGTGTCGGACTCGTCGAAGGAACCCCACCACGTTGATTTCAGCAACACCCGGCTACCCGGCCCGACCGGACGACCTGGTCGCGTGGCGCTCGGCACAGATACGCAGTGTTTCTCAAAATCGTCTCGAATCGTCCCTGGATTTTCGAACCTGCACGACACTTTGTCTCCGTTCATTATGATCTTGCGTTTTTAGTAGGACGCTTTGTTCGGAATATATAATAAGGGAGCGAAATATGTATGCATTATTTTATATTTTATATATTAATATTA
>NW_021849849.1:1409348-1413061 GCF_003651465.1 Formica exsecta | reverse complement strand
TTTATATATTAATATTATTTTATATTATATTTTATATGAATTAATATTGTTTTATTATTTTATATTATATATTAATTAATTATACGCTGATCAATTCTTCATAATTTGTCTGAGATAATTAGATAATAAATAGCATTATAGTGTTAAACAGCACAAAACATTGCATTTTAAATATGTATGGTTTTTTCTCAAAATAGCTGAAAAATAAAAGTTTGCTTTTGAACATATTTCATATAACAATATAAAATTAAAATTACATGCTAAAGAAATTATTTTAAATACACTAGAAATGTATAATTAGCATCAACAGAGGAGATGTCTGTATTATCTCGGTAAAGGATTAATTTTACTACCTTGAACATTATTTGCACTTTCTCCTTCGTATTTACGGAGCAAAAGATTCCGTATACGGATTTGTATAATCTCGCTGAGCACGGAAGTTAACGATATTCCATTTCCCACGAAGGATTCCTATAACATATAATGTTCTCAAGAATCTCATCGGTAAATAAATGAATCTTGTAGGAATCTTATTACCCGTGAGAATAAAAGTTAGAATATCGGGACGACCTATTTTAACGATCCTACTTCAACTTCCAAATCGGAAATTCCGCTTGAAACCGTATCATGAATCTCGAGTCTAATAGAACTAGACAGCTGAAGAAATTCGCGACGCATCTGTCTTTTCCATTGCAAAATTTTGGACATAATAAAAATACAATATTTTATACCAGGATATAATAATACATTATGTATGACGCAATTAATATTGTACGCGAAATACGATGGTATAAATTTGCATCTAAAATGCCAAAATTCAAAAATTGATTGCATATTATCTGTTTCGTAACCGCCGTGTCGCGGAAAAATCTGTCGGCTGATTTAATTCGCCGACCGCGGATTCTAAGGGAAGCCGAATACACCTGTCTACTTATGTAAGTTCGCAGAACTCGAATCGTAATTCTACGTTCGAGGAAGGTCCTTTTCGCATATACGAACGTTGCGGTTTGCACGTCCCGAATCGTTTTCCTTCAGCGGCAAAGGCATGTTATTCTCTTGGTTTCAATGTATGATCGCATAAGTGTTCGAGCGCTTTCTGTGGATACCGCGCAATAATTGATGTCTCATCGAGGTGGTCACTTTGTGGTATTCGCACATTTGGCCGCAAGAATTCACACAGTAAAAGGAAAAGTTACCAAAAGCATGACAAAAAAAAAGGATGCTCTAAACTTCTTTAAATTATTAATATTCAAGTATAAAGTCTCGTTGGCATTTCTCGGAATCAATTCTAAAAAGTTATGTATTATCACTAAAATATAGATTTTTGAAAAATATGAAGCTTCATCATAGAAAGATTTCAGCATTTTCTTACATTTTGGTTGTAATTATATTGTATATTTTATATATATTTATATATATATATTTTATATTTATACAACTCTCTGAACAAATGGTGTATATTTTTGGAATATACATATTGAGAGAAACGTAATGGTAAACTTTATAATCTTAGAAATTTTTAATTTACTTAATCAATTTACTCAAGAAAGAGAGAGAGAGAGAGAGAGAGAGAGAGAGAGGATTAATCACTAGTAAAGATAAAATTAAAATTAAAAATTCACCTTACTGTAATTTCAACATAATTCTTCCGTCTCAGATATTTTAATTTTGAATAACATCTATTATATATGTATGTATCCTTTATAAAATAATGTGTTTAATAAAACAAACAAACTTGAATTTGTTTAACCGCGAGAAAAACGAGAAAGCCATTTGTCGAAATGATTGGGTTGAGTACCGCAATTATGACTAACAGAAAACTCAGGTGAGAGCGGCACATTTACATTAGAATCGATATAAGACCGTGCGATTATATGCACCGCACGGCCAACCTCCGTGTGTATAATGAAGGGTGTTTCGCGGCACCCTTCGCTTGCAGAAACGGACGGTGTATAATTTCGGCGTGAGTCATGCGAGGCCCTCAAGATGAGCTAAGTAAATGACGTCGTGCGTAAGTTGGCCCAAGCTTTCTCAATCGATACTTGTCGAGCGAGCTTTTCAGCATATCTGTCGCACAGATGTTAACATTTTCAAGGAAGAAATACGCCCCGGAGAAATACGCAAAATGAGCAAATTGCGCGCGTAAATTGCCCGGCAAATGGCCGGAGATTTAATTTTAACAATGTCGCGGATAACTGTAATGAAATATCAGGTCTACCGGAAAGTTCTGTCCGTTTTTGGAATAAAACAAAATACAAATTTTTATTACCGTCAATAAACTTTATTAAATAATGTAATTGCCATTATTATTAATGATTTCTTGCCAGCGTGAGGGCAATTTGTATATCCCATTTTCGAAAAATGTTTTATCTTTTGATGCGAAAAATTGAACCAGTGCTTGTTTGTTATCTTCTTCATTTTTGAATTTTTTGCCCCTCAAAAAATTTTGTAAGGACAAAAACAAGTGATAGTCGGAGGGTGCTAAGTCCGGGGAATATGGTGGATGCGACAGAATTTCCTAGCCTAGTTCTGCAATTTTTTGACGAGTCCCCAAAGCAGCATGTGGCCTGGCATTATCATGATGCAGTATGATGTTCTTCCTATTGAACATCGCCGGCCTCTTTTCTTGGACTGTTGTATTTAAATTATCCAGTTGCTGACAATACTTCTCCGAATAATGGCAATTACATTATTTAATAAAGTTTATTGACGGTAATAAAAATTTGTATTTTGTTTTTATCATAATTATCATAATTAGCGCAGAGACAAGCGTTTTTAACTGTCGCCATATCGAGTGTTAAACGAAAAAGTATGCTTTTTAATTTTCCTGTTATTCCACTTCTTTTTTGTAGCGATATATATAGATATACTATAGTTGACGTAAATAGCTATCTCGCGGGATTCCTAGTGTTGTGATTCGACGAATGTGAATGAACGGAACACATCGCTCTCCAGGGCATCGTTCTAAGAAGACAAACACGACGGCGACGCGTCTCGACTGATCTCCGTCACTGTCGCACGATGAAAATCACGGCGCCACACTCTGTGTCAACGCGTCATACGTCCCTAAATCTTACACGTGTCGTTTCTAAAGTTGCGTCTAGTCGCATAGAAGATCTAATAAAACACCGCGAGAGAGAAAGAGAGACGCGAACTGAACTGACAAGACAGGCAGCCTAATTTCTGAAATATTTTCCGCGCCATGTGTTTTACCACGACTTTTCCACACACAATGTTTTCTTTATCATTTCAATTAAGAGAGCAGATGCAATTGCGAGAGAAAAAGAAACAGTGAAACAGAAATTATACGGTAAAATCATCTTTTTTTATATTCCTTTTTATCAAAACGGGATTAATATATTATTTTTATTCATTTTTTTTTCTTATACGTTTGTCTTCATTTTGATCAAGGCTTTTTACTGAATAAGGTTTTGATGAAACAATATATAATATTTAATTATATATATAAATATATAATTATATAACATTCAATTATAAAGCAAGTACTTGTTTTACATTTTTATATTATCAATATTTCAATATTTCAATATCTGCGAATTATGAATCTCAATTCGCGAAAATTTGAGAATCCCTGAACACAGGTTTTTACCTGAAGGATACGCATGCGCCACGACCGACAGATGTTTCCTCTTGGCCAACTGTTGCGCTTCGCCGCATGAGAGAAAAAGAAAGAAAAGAAAAGAGAGGGAAAG
>NW_021849849.1:1405762-1408428 GCF_003651465.1 Formica exsecta | reverse complement strand
GAAAGAGGCAAGATTGTGCATCTGATTTAGCGAAGAAAGAAAAAAGGAGAGACGCGGGGCGGAAAACTTTATTGCCCCGCATCTCGCGTAACTCGCCCTTTTCCGTCGCGGATGGGAATGGTTTGCCATCATTCAGTCCACATGAATATAGCGCCCTTATATCGTCCCTTAGGCTCGATGGGACATCCGCACAGACGCGTGCACGCCCTTAAAATTAAGACTTAATTCTTGAACGGGATTCGAAATTATTGAAATTCTGTCGATCATAAGACAATCAAGGATACAAAATAACGCTCACAAAACATGTGAGATTGTCTCACATGTGTCACAATTTCTTGTTACCGATTAACTTCGCGAAAAGTGCAGAAATCATTGAACCACATCGTCGCCACAAGTTTTGTTAAAAAATTAAATTTTATTCTCACAAAACATTTCTTCTGAAATATTTTGTGATTTATATCAATATATATATATTTAAACGATACATGGTTTTAAATCTCTCTTTTTGTAAATTTCTCAATATATTGTGATATCACTGTTATCGTAATAACTTTCCTTTTCAATACGAATTACATATTAAATTACGAGTCTCGAGAAATATGTCAGCATGTTGTTTTTGCGAGATAAAAATCCGCGAATCGCTCAATCGTTTCACGTGACCTTCAAGTCCTCCACAGAGTCGATCTGGAGGAACCACCATCTGCCCGATGCGCGTCATTTTGATCCCGAGGCCGATCGCGCCATTTCTATGAATGTTATGCAGCGCAAAGATTTATCACGCGCGATATTCTTCGGTTAGGGCCCTTATTATGGCTTATTAAGAGGCAGTAAACCGCGCGAGTGGCGGATTCGCGATCTTGAAACCGGTCACGACGCACGCGTACATCAGCAGCGCCTCCCGGCATCACCTGCCGGTCGTTTCGTCTTTCCCTCGTTCCTCCATCCCTCTTCCCTAACTCGGACCACGTTGTCCTCTCTCGTTATACTCCTTTCCGCGATTGGCTGCTTAACGACGTCACGCAGCCTCGGATGATGAATAGAATTAAATGTTAATTTTCTAGAAAGAGATCTAGTGTTTTTTTTATTTGTTGGATTTTTTATAACCGCATAAATTATTAAGACAAAAATTTTTACACGTACATACATATAAGAGAGGAGAAGATAAAGAAATGATAAGTATATTTTATGCGTTCTTGAATGCGTCTACAGGCAGGAAATTTCGTATGTATTCTAAAAATGTAAATGCATATCACAAACTTTATATTTTTCTGAGATGATAATAATCAAATATTTTTGCCTTACTTATATTATATTTTTACCTTCACACATTTAATAAACCGTGACAAACTAAAAAAATATAAAAAGAGTTTTATTTAACAAATTTTTATATATAATTAATTTTTCCAAAAAAAAATATCAATTTTTTTATTATAATTAATATTCACATTTAATAATTAATAATTCACGTTTGGATAATGCGTATTGATTATTGTGATATGTTTTTACAAGAAACGCAATAATTCACTCATATATTTCCTGGCAAAAGCAGAGTCCGCTCATACAGACACGAGCCTTGTGTGCTTGCAGAGCCTGTCCTCCTCTCTCGATTTTTTTTTTTTTTATTTCTTCCCCTTCGCGGTCTTCTCTTCGCTCCTCCGACAAGCTACACGCCGTTCAAATCTCGGTCTTCGTCGAGGGGGAGGCGATTGCTTAACGACGCCAACCACCTGCCCAAAAGAGGAACACGTGCTGCTACTACGAGGCAGCTGCAACCCACAGGACGACGGATATACGCGCCAGGACGAAGCTTAAGCGAGGTGCTGAGAGACGCGCCAGGCGGATGTGTTTCCCCCTATATCGTCTTGAGTCTTGGTCAATAATAATTTTATGCCTTTAATTTTGTGACTCTTAAGAAAATTTGTCTCGAATTACGAGATGGAATATTTTCCGATCCTATTCCGTGCCGTCTCTCATTCTCTCTTTTATTACTTTGAATCACATACGAGCGAGATGTTTAACTAGAATGCTAACGTGATATATAATTAGCAATACATATTTTTTTTTTAATAAACAATATAATTTTTTGTACAATAGAATGTTATGTTATTGCAAGCAATAATATTTTAAAATTAAATTAGTTACGATGTTTTTATCTCGTTTATCATTACAAGCAATTTGGCTAATATATGTAATAAAAAATTTTTGCTTGTCCTGTGTCTATCTGTACTCATCTTTTTTTTTTTTTAGTAAAAAGCACACTGGATTTCTAAACGAGGGATACGTATCATAGAACCATCCGGTGAAGAAATGAAATTTATTCATCCACACGGAAAATGTTGCGTCAAAGATAGTATCTCGCATCGCTCGAGATTGATCTGACAAGATTAGAACTAGTGCAACAGATGGCAAGCAGGACGCGTGGCTAAATCCATCGCAGGATTTTTGTATTCCCATCCCTCTTACCTTCACCCGAGATGTGAGAGAGAAAAAGAAAATTAATTTTGGTACTATCTCGATATTTCGACTATGCGTATTGTTGATAAAGTGTAATATATACAAAAATTATTTTTTTATTATATTTTTAATTAATTTTTTTCATAATATTATCAGCACAATTAAATAGTTTTACTATAATATTATATATATATATTTTTTGTATTAAATAT
>NW_021849849.1:1397602-1404534 GCF_003651465.1 Formica exsecta | reverse complement strand
TAAATATATATAGTATTTATATATAAAAAATAAATAATTCTTCGTATATGAAGATTTTTGTTCTACTTTCTCTTATTTTCGAGGTAATCTGAAAATTTTAATATTTATTTACCGCATTATCCCTATCGATACTTGTAAAATATTATTGAAAACAGAATTTTTAAATCGGCCATGTGTTTTCTTACCGTTGTACAAAAAAATCCACCATGCAATGTGCGAATACGCACAATCTTTTCGTGCCATTTTCTCGACGCTCATTTTTCTTATTGCTTTGCGGTTGACGAGCAGCGTTGATAACGGTTTGTCTGACCCCGAGAGAGAAACCAACGAAAACAGAGGCCCCGAAAGTTTTACGGCATACAAGGGTAGACGAGCGAAAAGAAGGTCGGTCAAGCTGCACAGCTGCCCTTAGGCACGTGCAGCACTCTGCTACCTGAGCGATTCTCTTACATTTCCAGCTCTCTTTGGGCTACCTGAAAAGAGCGCGAATCGACAAACTAGTTTCCTCGATACAAAAGAAAAGCGTAAGTGATATACACTCCGTATTGAGTCGATTGAATGAATAATTTATCGTTGTCGCTCATGGTTTTTTTTTTTAATTTTTAGAAGAGAGAACACACGTTCAATAGACAAAACTTGGCAATACATCTTACAAAATACATTCTAAATATGTTTTACTATAATTTCTATAATAAACGAGTAAAAACAAATTTTTATGACTTATACGTTTGAAAGCTCTTGTTCGATTTATCATCAATTAACATTAAAGAATATTCTTTCATGCATAAAGTGGATAAGTGTGTGAGTCTGTATAAATACATATATTATCGATAAGAACACAAAAATCGTCTTTTTTCGATTGAGATCATTCTGTATAGACTGAGAGAAATTCAATAAAAGAGGTTTAATGATGATATTCTTCTTCATTGAGAGAAGAAAAGTGCCTTATTGCAAAAGTCTCATGTTATCTATTTCAATAATTGGCAATCTCCTAAGAAAACGATTGATGATATTTCAAGCGAATCTCGTAAAAAATCGAGAATATTTTTCCGTCTTCTTTCGTCGCTAATTTGATAACATCAATGGATATTGATTTTGCCGCGGAAACTTACTCTCGAATAGATCTTGATAAGGTAGCATATTCTGCATCGTATGATAAAGCCCGAGGAGCAGCATCGAGCTCAAGAGATCTAATTTTCCTCTACGCAATATTTAGACTACTTCTTGAGAGTCATAATTACGGTCAAGGGTCATCGCTGATAGGTCTGTACGATTTGAAATTGGCGATAATACCGTGGGCGCTCGTATACATCCGCGATTGATAATCCAATGATGAGCCTTTATCTTCTTAAATCGATTATCTTTTGTGCGCGTTTAATCCCTCACCCCATAAGTGGGCAATTATTAAGATTGAAATTATTATTTAATGATTAATTATAGGGAAAAAAAAATGACGAAAAAATTACAATCGTTAACAAATGTTAAATAAAATTTACCGTGTAAAAAATATTTATTAATAATAGTATGTATATTATGATGTACTGCTCTGTGCTATAAATAAAATTCAATTAAAAATTTCGCTATAACAATAAATAGTCTCTGTAATCGGACATTTCAAAAGTGCCCCTTGTTCGAACCTTTAGAATTTCTTTCGATCAATAAAACTCGATGGCTAACAAGTACCGGATATAACAATATTATAGAACAAAGGCTTCTATTGGCTTCGGTTGCGATTAAGGATGTCACAAAGTCCCAACGTAAATGCGAATACTACGATGCCCGCATGTTAATAGCCACCGGAAACTCTTAACCATTTGTCTATTTTGCCGCAGACATGGCTCCGCTGTTAACTCCAATTTGTTCTCATTATATAAACGATCAAATAATATAATGAACGATTTACCCTCTTGAAACGTTATCAGTTTCCTGTAATGACATGTAGCTTATCATATTGTATATTATTAACTCGATAATTACAAATAATTTTCCAAATAATTTCGATAGAATTGTAAGACCTAACAGTCAAATAAAATAATTGAAATAAAAATGTTTTAGGAAACTCAATTTTCCGTATAAAAAGATGAAGATATACATACTCTAAATATTAATGCTGAAACTAATTATAAAAGGATCTAGAATCTACTGATAGGGAATACTATCAAACATAAATCTAAGATAGTCGACGAATAAAGAAAAAAAATTCTGTGAAACTTCATGTAGAGACAATATAAAAAAAAAATAAGAAATTTGAAATTTGAAATTTGAAGAAATTTGAAGTCAATCTCATGGATGAAGCGATACTTCATCCTTTCAAGAGTTTGCTTTTTGAGATATCAGCTCCACATGTGTTCTAACTATGGAACCATCAGAAGAGATGAGAGATATATAGGGTGTTAAGGTTGCAACCTGCATTATCAGAGTCGAAGCAAGAAACTTTCTGCTGTCGGTAATGTACAGTGAACTGCAGTAAAGAAACTGCAATCCAAAGGATGAACTTTCCTCAGAAGAACTAGATGACGTAATATTTGCAATCATTAAACACGAATAACGTAAAAAAAAATTATTTTGCGACACATTTTCGAAAATTCTGTTACACAATCTCGCAATTCTACGTTACATTTCAGAAGTTCATTGCTGAAATTAAAAAAATTTAAGCAGAACCTTTGTATAAAGTTGAGAAATAAATATATTTTTAAAAATATTCACTTTGGCAAAAATAATTTTTATCTTATTAATAATTCGCAAAATAATTATTTCTTTCGATATAAATATTTTTGAGTCATAGTCAAAGTATTGTCGAATTAAAATCAAATATTTTTTTATACAAGAAGAAAAACCGATCAATTATCTCCAGCGGAAAGTGCTCACAATCTGTTTCGCTGTTTTCAATCCACGTGGAATGTAAGATGGGAGAATAATTACGGTGTGCGTCTTCTGAGAAAAGCTATTATGCAATTCAGCGGGGCATAGTAGTAATTTCGTATATGTGACACGAAACGCCCGGTCCTAGGGCGGAATGTCACTCTGCAAATTGGATGGCACCTCGATGCGTTACGGTACATTCGCGATACGCGAATCATTCCCGGCGCGCGTTCCGCGTCTTGGGACGATGATCAAGACCGTGACGCCATAATTATCGCAAATAATCCGCAGAACCACGGCGAAGATAACGAAAAATATATGCTTCCTCGTACGAGAGCCATATTTTACAAGATTTATCCTTCGCGTCCGACGCGCGTAATCTGATTTCTAATTTAAGCTCGCGTAATCTAGTGCGATATACATTTTAAATTCTAAACTCAACCTTTATTTTCACTCAATTACTTTGTACGATAAAATTGTTTCTCCTCGAAAATAACTGAATAACTACGTATGTTTTATTCACTAATCTCTTTAATTAACACGTTCAGTCATTCGCTTTATCCCTCTATTTTATATCGGAATGAAAGGTAGAGTACGCAACTACGTTTTATATGTGTTAATTCGAAATTTTTGCAGATTAATTTCTATCCGCAGTTGGAGATATTTCACGAAGAAACGCTCGAAGAAGCGCAAGACGAAAGTAATAGCGACCTGTTCGTCTGACTAATAATATTTCGCAAGATGTTTCAGCGTTCTGTTTCAACGTTCTCTCGAATGTTCTGTAGCCACGTAGGGGTCAGCGACCACAGTGCAACGTTATCCGTTCCGCGTTGCCAGGCTATCGATCTGTACGGGCGCCTTGACCGACCTCCGATGCATCACTACCAAGTGCAAGTGCAAAAGCTCCCTTTTTCCCTCTCTTCCCTCTTTCACTCTTTTTCTCGCCGCTCGCGTTACATCCGAGAGCGCTCGCGAAATAAAAGCGACAGGAAGAAAGCAAGAGTATATCGAGAGAAAGCTCCAGCAGTTACTTGCGACTCGTAAAACACGCGAGTTTTATACGCGAGATTCGTCAGAATTTCATATCTCATCCACCGATAAAAATGATTACTCATCTCTGGAATGAGTGTTCGACGATCACGTGATCGCGAGTGACAGCCAAGTATCGTAAATTGAAAAACTTGTGGAAATACCAGACGATTAAGATCCGCGCGAATCGTTCTTAATCCTCTATTACTTCAAAATACATTTTCTTCTCTCATAAAAAAAAAATGTTCAAAAACATTAAATCTTAAACGATATAATTTTGAAGTATATTAATACAAATATCTTTCTCTCATTCAATAAAGAATTATTCAACGATGCTTTTTTAATCGGTTGTTTACCATCAACTGCATCCAGCCAACCGGCGCGATTTTAACTTCGTTCTTTTGCAAAATAAACATCGCGTGATAGCAGGGCAACGACATCAATTGCCCGGCTATCGATTCACTGAACCTTCGTCGTGAAACGCGACGAAGAGTGCAAGCGGATGTGCTCGCGCACTTCTGGCTACTCATCCATCTTTTACTGACTAGACTCGATTCTCGAGTATCCATTCGCCGTGCCTTCGTTGAAGAAGGTTCAAGGTTACTCGTCGCGAGTTTCACTTTCAGCGAGTACTTTTACTCCTCGATCAAGCGTCGCGCTCGCAATCAAACCAAGCTCGCGGCTTGACAGCTAAAATTCATCAGAAATTAGATACTTAAAATATGATCTGTATATATCAGAAACTAATCTATTTTTGAATCACACTAAATTAAGTTAGTTAAGTAGACGCCGCGTTGATAAGACTGATAATGAAAGTTTAAACTGTGTTCATTAAGATTATCGTCGAGGATATCATGGAAGGTACCCGTCGACCCAAATTGAGTTCAGATTTAGAAAAACAGACAAAAGATCATTAATATTCAATAAAATATTAATCGATATATTGCCATATTTAAGAAACTTAACATTTTCAACATTTCTTTGAAATTCTGAAAATAAACTTCTTCCGAAGATGTATTCGTCTGTATGCAAAATAGAAAATACTCAACGAGTATTCCTTTGTAAAAAAAAAAAAAAAATGCTAAAATTCTTAAAGCAGCGACGAGTGATGAAGATCTGTTCCAAGTTCCTGGAAATCTCGTTATAGCAATATAGTGAAGAAAAAAAAAAAAAACAATATCTTCCCGTTGCGCGCCTTAATCAAAAAATTTCTATCGTTCCTACGAAGCTAGCCGGAAACTTCCACAAAGTAGAAGATTCAAACTTTTATCCGCTCGAATCTAATGATAAAGGGGAGTTGTCGAACTTTTGCTAACGACGTTCCGCGAATTGTTCGGTATAATCGTGCCTGCAGCACGCTCAAAGTTGCTAACACAACCAACGCCGTAACAGAGAAGCTGTCCGGGACGCGATTATCCGCGATTTAATGAAATTAGAGACGACCGCACGAGCCTCTAGGCAGGAAGCGCTAAAAGCACTCGGCAGGAACGACCGTTGATCTACTTCGGCTAAAGGCTTTTCCACTAGATAAAGTTCGCATCGCGCAATCACTCAGACACGCCAATTGTCAACATTTTTGTAGTTTCGCAGTCGCTTTTTCTGCAAATCGCTAAGAGAGCCGGGAAGATAGACGAATAATAAATTTATTTTATCCCCGAATCAACTCGGAAAGCTTTGTTAAAGATAAAATTATTACGATTGTTTGTTGAATCTTATAATTAAATTTTTAAATGTATATAAAATATTGTAATAAAATGATCACTGTTGCAAATATTTAATTGTAGCGTCCAATTGTCATATATACGATATCGATGATATTTTTTTTTAAATTATTAATAATATTTAAAAAATATCGAGAGAGATATTTTATAAATATATGAGAATTAAACAAATATATATTAGATAATTATACAATTATAATCGTAAGAAATTTATTCAACGTAAATAATTAATTAATATTTCTCGATTTAGTACATAATACGATAATTAAATTTATAAAATAATCTATATCAGTCTCGTGTACTCTATGTTACGTAATTACCCACTTATATTCATCACAGAATGATTACTTCAAGTCCCAGATACATTGAAATACAGACGGCGTACGAAGACACGTGCACGCTTTTCAAGGAAGTGAACTCGCATCAGTGGCTTCTCATGCGAGCTACTAGGCGAATCATTTATACCGCGCACCAATTGACACCAATTGAGAAGCACGTACTCTTAGAGAGGCAGTTTGTCGGCGGCTGCCTCTTAATTGGATCGCCTCGTCTTTCAAACTAATCAGATCGAAATTTCACGTAGTGGAATAGAGACGTTAATCAAAGATGTTATATAGCAAATTTGTATTAATATATATATATATATATCACATTTTGTTTGTGTTCGGATCATTTATAAATTATATCCAGAAAATATTATATCTCCATGGAATATTAATTTATTTTGTATTAATATAGAAATGATAATTAATCATCGCAGCCCAATATATGTAAATGTCATGTTTACAACCAAGGTGCAGTTTGTCACTCTCTATATGTCATTCACGATTAATTACAGTTACGTACGTCATAATATTTGCGAAGGGTCCGAGTAGCCCTTAGCTACTGCCTGTGTGTGAGTGCTATTTATAATTGATTATTCTTAGCGTGTAGCGCGATGTTTACAATTATTTCCAAAACTATTTAAAATTAATTAATATTGCTGCTACGCAAGAGGGTTCGCGTTCTATGATATCTAACTCCTGTTTTTAGATAACCGGTTTATCGAAAGATAAAAATTACTCCAGTTTTTCTTTAGATAGTTAAAAACATGACGTCTATCTAATATAACATCTACGATTGTTTCCCGAAGCGTCTAGCTGTCCATACGCTGTTAACGACAGCGGTTCTTGACCGTAAAGTGGCTAACAATGCGAGGAAAAATATAAACTCACCACAGTCAGACTGTCCAACTCGCCTAGCCACTCGTTCAGAAGCTGCTCAGGATCTGTCTCGTTATCGCTGTCCTCGGCTTCTTCCTCGTATCGTTCCATGGTGAAT
>NW_021849849.1:1393062-1396857 GCF_003651465.1 Formica exsecta | reverse complement strand
CTCGTCGAATCGTCTTCTCTGCACAGAAAGTTTAGATTTCGTTAAATTCTTTCTCAAGACATTTCTATACGATATTTTAAATATACGAAAAAAAATCGGGAATATATTCGAGATTTCTCTTCAACGCGAATCATTCAATTGTACGCAAAACACACGAGTTTGAAATTAAACGCGATCTCAAAATGTATCTCTGCAGCGATTAAAACGTTGGCGAAAAAATCGACAAAATAATAGCGGCAAATAAATTGCGATGCTTTTATTGGAATTGGATTTATTTTATAGAACCAAAAGGGAATCTTAATAGAATTTGAAAAATTTGTTTTTCTTAACTATGATGTCTAATATACGGAATAAAAATATATACTGCGTCCAATTATCAAATATATACTATGGAAGGCACGTAAAAAATGATAAAAATTTGAAGAAATTGTGAAATGTAATGTAATTATATCTAATGTAATGTAATTTTCCATCGGCGATTATTTTGCATTCGGTTTACACCGTGCGCGCGAGTATGTCATCGACAAATATGTACCGTCTACGTAAAGCAGCTTTGTTACGCTCGAGGGTAACTTGCGGTTACCAGCTGCGACGGCATGGAGAAATGTTGACGAAACGTTTAGAGTATTAGTGGTAATGTATATGTGTGTGTTGTATGTGTGTTGCGAGCCTTGGCCCGAAATTGCCATTAGTGGAACCGCGGAGCCGTGATCATAGAAACGCGAGCGGTCTAATGTCGCTTTGTAATAATTCCTTTTCATTAACTCGTATAATTGGACACGGAAAATGGCTCGTGCCGTAAACTGAAACGCTTCGTTGTAATTAATTGACGCGTATTTATACGATTGTCTTACTTAAATTCAGCAAATCGTATCTTGCTACAGAAATTGTATGTGATTAAATGTATAATAAAATCAGATTTTAAAAAATCGGGTTAAATGTGCAATTATTTTGTAAAATGTAAAAAAAGAATAAAATATATGTATAGACAAATGTAATATTTCGTAATCGCTTGGAAATATAATTTCGAGATTAATAATAACTTCCCGAAATACTTAACAAAACAAAAATACAATATTATTTACATATAAATGATACATATTTACTACCATTAGCTGCTGCAGCGAAATCAAATGCGTTTCATTCTAATTAACAGCCGTATTATTTTCCGCGAAGGTTGATGTAGATCTATATGCGCGAAACGGGTTAAGGTAAAAGTACATGCATATTACAGAATTAAAAATGCTGTTAAATATCGAGAATTAAGTCGTTAATTACAAGTGTTAATGAGACGTTAAATTAATTTGTCACACCCTTTCCCATCGCGGTCAAGTGCACACGATGCCATTAAGCGGTAATGAAAATTAATTTGATGTTGGATTGTCTCGAGAGAAATTAAATGTCTCGCACTCGTTGCTCTGCACTTCCTTTCCCCTCCTCATTTGCGCTATTCCGGACGAAACGTAGTCCTATGATCTAATGATTGCAGCATAAATCGACCTTTTTTTTTTTGCAACGATTGCAGATGCATGCGTTTCGTCCGGAAATCGTTAATTCCATTTTCGTTAGGTAAATTTGTAATCCGCTTCAACAGTTGATTTCGATACCGTCACGCTGCAACAATGCAACAGTTTCCTTCACCGTCTCTCGTCGAAGGACTTTGCGAGATCAGCCGCATGCTTCTACGATTAGTTTCAATCCTAGTTTAATTTCCAATCGTAGATCTATGACTAGATTAGTTTATTTAAAAAAATTCTCGTGTTTTCTACAGGAATATAAAAAATTTTACAAATATATGCTTGTATATTTATTTATATTAGTTTTCGGGTAACATTAATTAGTAAATTTTGTAAATCTTAATTTTCGCACTAGATTGAATATATATATAAAAGCCATTATTTAATTTTTTTATAAATTTAATTTTAAATAGAATAAAATTATGAACTTTATTTCTCGCGCGATTGATCCAAAAGAGAAAATTTTCGCTGAAATCAAATTTTCGTTTCCAACTGTCACGTTTAATAAGACGATTAGTGTCTTAACTTCTTATAAGAGCTGCAAACACGCGGTGTGGGAAAAACAGCAGTGATCCGTGCGGGTCGCGGGTTTTAAATCGCCGGACACCCGCGCGTTGTGCGTGCTCGAGCTGAATTATGCGGTACGTCGTGGAACGCAACTTTGCGTAAACGCACGTCACGCCACGCCACGTTGCAAGGTGCGGTTGCAGTCGTCGCGCGGGGAGAAATAGTGTTGCATTCCACCGAAGGGAGCGCAAAATTGCAAGAGCGCTAATTGCGGACGGGCAGACGAACAAAAGATAAAAAAAGAGAGAAAGAGAGAGAGAGAGAGAGAGAGAAAGAGAAACGAGTTTACTGGATGCGCTGGACGAGGTATCCTTGCAAGGATTTTACCGCGATGAGGCGCAATAGAACAAGTATATACGCAGGACACGCGTGCAGCGAGGACGGAAAATCTATGCGATGTTGGACGATGCAACTTTCTTGCCATCGGAACAGACGTACTAGTGCTGGAGAGAATGTCATACCATGCTTCCTGGATTGTTTCATGTCTTTTTATTCCAGATATATATAAACGTATAAGTAATATATGATTATAACACCTCCTTTTTTGAGAGATATAATATGATATAATATATTTGATGATTTTATACACATATGTTTATATATATTATATCTATATATATATTAAAACATCAAATATCATATCTCTCAAATTACAGGACATCCTGTGCATTATAGAGTGAAATCAAAGAGCTAAGAAAATAATAAAATAAAGTTGATGGAACGATATCTGCCTATAGCGCCATGGTACGCGTGCATGAAACATAGACTGAGATATCGATTGCTCGATTAATAATGCAACGAGCAGACAAAGCTCTCCCGCTTCTCCAGCAGCGGCGACATAACCGATGTTGCAGAGAGCTAGACGACTTACAAATCTCCCTCTCTCTTTCTTTCAAGCGAAAGAAACGGGTTCCTACATCGATAACGAGAATGCCTCTTCGTTCTACTACGTACGAAGGTTCATCCTTCAATGCACACGCGAGCGTAGTAATCGATCGCGCCATAGTAGTAAACGGCTTTATTTAGACTCTGATAAAACGATGGAGAATCCAACGCAACGAGCACTTTCCCCGTCTTTTATCATGGATGTGCGATATTCCGCGGAAAAATTCTGTTACAAATCAACGGGATATCTATGATCGATCGATTTAGGTGAAAGAGATAACCAGTCCTCAAAACCCCTTTGAGCTGACTAGATAAGACAGCGTTATCAACAAGATATCACCGCGACGCTTGTCAGTTGTACCACTGCCAGCTCTTGACTCGAGAAGTGTTTATCGTCGAATTAGCGATATCCTCTCGCCCGTGCCAAGCTCGTAGCGAATGAGTTACCAGAGATCGAGGATACTCGAGATATCACAAGGATCAACACGAGGGACGGGCTTCTTGAAGAAAGCGCCTCGAGGATTACACCGCGCGAGGCAACGAGAAAATGGAAGGGATCGTCGTCGAATCGATATTTCGGATATGCGATGAAGCGTATAGCAAGACCCAATGCGACACGGAAATGATATCGGTATTTCGATCAAGTTAAGAGATATCTGGACTGATATCGTGAAATACTGGCAACACAGCCAGTATCAGTTTGAAGGTAACAAGAACGGAAACAGAATATAACAAATTAATTTCTAAGACGCGTTGCTTTCCTTTAATTCTCTTTAGTTTTAATTTTATATAAAAATATATATAAAATAAATAAAATATATTGAAA
>NW_021849849.1:1389153-1392941 GCF_003651465.1 Formica exsecta | reverse complement strand
AAATATAATAATACTATAAATATTATACTAATTATAATATTATAATTATAATATTTATAAATTAACATAATTAAATATTATATATAATAATTATATTTGCTTATAAATAGAATAAAACGTCATACAGGTGAATTGGGATAACGCGTTGTTTCTTACACGGCACATTTGGTTAAAATTATTCATAGAATGTAATTATCTCGTCCTATGGCTTTTAGAAATGTGTATTATTTTACGTAAAATTAGAGTGCAATATAGTGAAAGAAACGAAAAGAAATGTTTGCCGGAAGCGCTTTGCTGTCACGGCAATGGCGGAAGTCTCTCGGGAAGGATGCACGCCGTCTTTCCTCGAGCCTTATCTCCTCTTTCACGTAGAGTTCTCTCCGTGCAACGCCCCGATTCGATCGATCCTCACCTTCTAGCGTTCAGATCCGCCTTACGGAACAGAAGCCTGTCCCCCGCCGCAAAGAAATTCCGCGGACATCAGGAAACGAGGGTCGGAGAAATTCAGAACGATGGATTCAACGGATCTTCGCGAGTGCTCGAGGGGGTGTCCGATGACTCACATGCGTACGAAAACAACTCGGAGAAACCTTCCATCATTCACTAAAGATTCCACGACGTGAAAAGACGGGTTCAGAAATTAAAACAGCGATATATATGCACCGAAAATTCCTTTCCTTTTAAGTATCGTTAGATATCTTAGAGACTGACAATGAATTTTAAATTGAGATTCTATTAAAGCAAGTTTATTAAACAGAAAATAAGATTTTTTGATCTAATGTCTGTGTTAGATTTATTAAGATTTTACCAATGCATAATTGTTCATTATTCAAATACATCTTTATATTACGATGTTTCTTAATGAAAAATTGTGATCTTAAATTAATTGAAGTTACTCATCCGTATTTGTCATTTATTATTTTTTCCGGGGTCACTTCGAAGATATTTTGAAACTTGACAGGTGCATCAACCGCGAAATAAAAGTATCGACGGCGCTATCGGCGTGTTGCAATCAATAGTCGTACAGCTCCGGAATAGAGGAGTTGTAAATGTCAGTTATGTCACACTGAATTATTCACTGACAATTCTTTTATATCATCGTAGACGTAGAAACCATTTCTTTTTTTTTTTTTTAAATTCTGACCGAGTAGAATATAGGTATATAGCGGGTTCGCAGACGATGCACTACGAACAGCGACGAACGGTATCGCTCGATAAGCAACCGTCGTTGCCCATGGCGATGCTAAATAATACCTCACCTGGGGTATTTCATAGCCACCTCTCCGAGGAGCTCTACCGTCGGTGGAGCGATTAAAGACAATTTGCGCGGAGCGACGCTCGGATTGTCTTGGCACGCGAGACACGCGCCCGGAAACAGATATTGAACCTTCCGGATTGTTGCCCGGTCCGCAAGGCAGCCGTCGTTTGTCATGAATTAACAAATAATAATGATAACATTGTCGTGATATTGATTGCGCATAAAATATCGATTTCTTGATGATAACTTTAAACACGATATATAATATCTATTAAAATATGTTTTACAGTTTTTTTAATTCCAGTCTTACAATGATATACACACGTACCAATAAATTTCGAAGCGTTCTTGACATTTTTTGTTAAATTTATTAATTTTTTAAATTAATCTACAGCTTATATATATACAATAATAAATTTTATTATTATTTATCAACGACTGCACACAATAACTAAATAGCCTATTTGCCAGGTTCAACGATAATATCGAATAGGAAATTTAATATTTCAGTCGATAATAATATTTTCCCATCAATCTTTTTACTAAAGAAGAAAGATCTTTTTTTTTCCTTAGCTTTTTAACTTTCTCGGAAACTCTATGCTCTTTTCGATATTATGTGGCACATCTGCTAGTTTTTCTTAAAATCCCGCACCGTATCTTTCTGAGACATCCTGTATAAGAATATTAACGATAGACAATGACGGCATCTTCAATACAATAACGTCATCTCGTATAAGCAACCAGTCCTGAATATGTAGTATTTTACGCATGCAGGAGGAAAGATTCCGGCCTGTTAATCCAATGGACAATGTTGCGATATTTGAATTACAAATGCGCGACGCATACTATTTGACTAGGACATATCTTCTTGCGAAGATCGCATTTTCGCCATGACAAAGATATATGGCCTTTTAAAAATTATGTATTAACGTTCGTTGGAAATATTGCCATTAATTATTCACGAGACAATTATTAAGCGTTAAAAACGTTTTATTATTATCGTTTATTTTAACAAATAGACAATCAAGTTATCACGTACTTATAGCTATTGCTATAATAATAATATATAACACATATACGAAAAAAAATCGAAAACTATAAATTAATTTTTGGTAATTTAATAACGCTTTGAAATTTAATAACGTATCATGAAAATATTATATTATATATACATAAATTATATGTACATATAACTATTACATAATCGTTTCTATAATAAAGATGGAATTTGGAAGAGAAATAAAATCAGCTAAGCATTAATTAATTTTAGCTTTAATCGACAAAGTTAAATAAATTTTATTTGCGGTTCGCGTGCATGTTATTCCGGTTGTTCTTTCGTTCGTTCTGTTCCGTTCTCTCTCGTCGTCTCGTTTCGACGCACTCCATATTCGTTCCACGCCGACTCGTTTCGCTCTTCTTCCTTTTGTGGCGCCGCGTTACGCACTTTCGCGATTCTCCTTCTCGAGAGGAGAGGACGATCTCGAAAGAGAAAGAGCTTCGCCGAACTCGACGATGAGAATAGGATAGCGAGACGAAGTGAAAGGAGGAATTGTGGAAACAAAGGGACGGAACAACAGATAACGGACTCACGGAAGTAGAACGAAATAAATGTTTGAATATGAAAAAAGAAAAAAAAAGTCGATGTCATCGAGTATTTTGGACTACCTCTGTATGATTGCAATAATAAAAATTTAACAGTAATCAATTTACTATGCGATCTTACGATAAATGTAAATTTTAAATCATTCTTCTATAAAATATCGCAATATTCTAAACACATTGGCATAGAAAACTCGAAAAAAAATTTTGTCACGAAAACAAAGCTTCCTCTATGAGGAAGCAATTATAATAACTATAGTTTTTTTTTTAATAATAAAATATACACTGCATATATGCATGCATAATAAAAGTATAATATTATATGCGCGCATAATATTCTTCAATTGTAAAGTTGTATATAATAAATATTACTTCATTTATTTCTTAATCCAAGAATGTTAAACAATTTTTTTTTTTTTTTACTGATTTTTGACAGCGATTGCTAATTTTAACATTGAAAAGAATTTGCGATGCCGAGGTTCTTCGGCACGAAACTCTCTCTTCGTGACTTCTCTGACAGGCGATCAAAATTCTCACCGTGTTTCCTCGACGACCGCAATGTAGGGTTGCTTTTGTGCGTATACTTTGGCAAGCGCGCAAGGCACGACTCATTCATATTTCCCCATGTTAATAAGTCAGCGGGTGTCTGTGGCTCATCGGAGAATCGGCATGAATGCCAGGACTGTTCTACATCGCGCGTTCCGGTTCGTCAAGCGATGACGTCGAATAGCGGCGCGTCATGTTTGCCCTCATGCTGCGCTGCAAGTGCACTCTCACAAAATACAACCAATACGATACATATCCGGTTTCGGGTATCGACTGCGTATCCTTATCTTTTCTTTTGGCTTGTGTTTATCATATTATTTATCATACTTTTATTAAATCATTATTATAATTCTATTGAAATTATAAATATTAAAAGATATATTTT
>NW_021849849.1:1382138-1388017 GCF_003651465.1 Formica exsecta | reverse complement strand
ATTTATTCTATTCTTTATATATATAATATTGGAATTCTACTAAAATTATAAATATTTTAATATAAATTATATATAAATGTATATTAATATATAAATATTTTTTTATAATTAGATGGACAGATTTATAGTAGACGATCCTGTATATAAGTAAAAATTCAACTATCCAGGTTATATCTAATATGCGAAATTGAACAGAAAATTAATTCCAAAGTATATAAAATATGACAAAATTTATATCAAAATTATACATATATAATACCAATAAAATTTTTAAATAAAGTAGATACTTTGTAGCTACACAATAAAAATAATCTGGACTTCAATGCGGGCATTTCGGAATCATCGGACTAATAAATAGATCTCGCTCTTCGTGATTCATTCAAAAAATAATCCAGTCAGGCGCCCGCCGGGCGTTTCCCGGAAAAATCACAACATTGGTAGCAGATTTTTCAACCATGCTTAAGCGCCGATCTATAATAAAGCACACGCGATATTTCTACGAAGAACGAATCACAGATCCAATCCAGTCTATACCAAGAAAAGTATACGAGATTCTATAACTGGAGTAGCGCCGGGTATTACGCAAGAGCGACGAAATAATCATGTGAACTGTTATCGCTTTTCACTATATCATTACTGGCAGGGATTATGATTTTATATCGATTATAATGGGACGTTATTTATTCTCAAAATTAATTAGCACGCGTTATATTTTGTAATCAGCGAACAAATGAATCAATTGTATTCATAAAGTCATTATCCACATCAATTATTTTATAATATGATAAATTATAATTATAAATTATATTATATGTTATATAATATAATTATATTTTATGACAAACTTTTTACGACATTTCCGTTATGATTCATTTTATTCTGATATTGCTTGGTTGTTACTACCGTACAATTGATAAACAGAGTTTAAATTCTTGAAAAAATTACAATAAATAAATAAATAAAATAATACTAACGTAAGTTAGATGGGGATAAATGTTGTTATAAATATTAAAATTGCATAAATTTGAATACTAATCTAAAATTATATAAAAGTTTATTAAAACATCAAATTTAACGAAGTTCTAAGCTCTTTCTAATTACATGAAACGTAATTAGAATTTGACAAGATAAAATGTGTAAAGAGTATAAAATGATTGAATCATTTCTACGCCGTATACACCCAGACGCAGTATAATTTAATTTCCACAAGATGTTATCCTCACTTATTCTGTAAATCGCTAAGAGACGAAGTCATTTAAACTTACATCGTTTTAGTCTTCAACGATTCATCTGTGTTCGAAGTTGGAAGACGACAAATCTTTCACGAAACCGAACGCGTGGAAGTTGAAGGAACTCGTACGATAGGCGAAATAAACGCAAATACACGGCTCAGTAGATCGTGAATGAACGATTGTCGAAATATATCGCGCGCGCGCAAGTAACTCTGTATATACGGATAATCGAGATACAAACACGCCGCCAATCGTGAATGACTCTTTGTTCAAGCCGGATGATCGTTCTGGTCAGTGATTAATTTCTTAGGAGCAACGCGAAGAAAGTATCTTCCTTGGTTGATTTTATTTTCCCATCCCCGCGCGCGGCATTTATCGCGAGACGCGACTAAATCAATGTCTAATTTCGTTGAACAATCGACGCTTTGACATGTATATTTCCTCATCTCGGGGCAAAAATTTCCTTCTCTCTAAATAAATCGAGCAAGCGTATTTTCGAGCAAGAAATCTTTCTCCTATCACTAAACAAAAAAATCGTTTACATCCCAGAGTTAAAATTGTACACGAGTCAAGCTCAGGAAGCAGCGAGTAAATATATTTAATTTAGTTTTAGCGAACACTATTATGTAAATTTTCCTGAAACATGACACATATTAAATTAGATAAAATTAATTAATTATTTAAATTATTATTTATATTTTATGCTACTGCTGTCGTCGAGTTGCAAAATTAGCGCTGAAATATACATATAGTTTTAAAGATATTTTTAGATGTAAACCAACTTTGTAACGAGAAGCAATCGAGAAGCGCGAGAGTTTAATCTCTCAAGGGATAAATGTCGCGATAAAATGAAATGCATTTAATTGCGAGTCGAGTTGGCGCGAGAGATGAAGGAAATATTGCAAAGCGCGATTCAATGTCGCGAGGGATGCAATTCTGTTTTCGGCTCGGCGTACATCCATCGTTCTCTTGGAGAATTCCTCCATTCCGGGAGGAGACAAAAAATGAAAAGAGTGCGCGGGCGAAGGAGAAGATTGTGGAATACAGGAATAGCTGCGCCATATACGCGGGACTACCGTCTGCATTTCCCCCTCGCCTAACCCGATGTCGGGTGTGTTGCTGTTCCTACTAAATATAGAATTTCAATTGCATAAATTTGAATACTAATCTAAAATTATATAAAAGTTTATTAAAACATCAAATTTAACGAAGTTCTAAGCTCTTTCTAATTACATGAAACGTAATTAGAATTTGACAAGATAAAATGTGTAAAGAGTATAAAATGATTGAATCATTTCTACGCCGTATACACCCAGACGCAGTATAATTTAATTTCCACAAGATGTTATCCTCACTTATTCTGTAAATCGCTAAGAGACGAAGTCATTTAAACTTACATCGTTTTAGTCTTCAACGATTCATCTGTGTTCGAAGTTGGAAGACGACAAATCTTTCACGAAACCGAACGCGTGGAAGTTGAAGGAACTCGTACGATAGGCGAAATAAACGCAAATACACGGCTCAGTAGATCGTGAATGAACGATTGTCGAAATATATCGCGCGCGCGCAAGTAACTCTGTATATACGGATAATCGAGATACAAACACGCCGCCAATCGTGAATGACTCTTTGTTCAAGCCGGATGATCGTTCTGGTCAGTGATTAATTTCTTAGGAGCAACGCGAAGAAAGTATCTTCCTTGGTTGATTTTATTTTCCCATCCCCGCGCGCGGCATTTATCGCGAGACGCGACTAAATCAATGTCTAATTTCGTTGAACAATCGACGCTTTGACATGTATATTTCCTCATCTCGGGGCAAAAATTTCCTTCTCTCTAAATAAATCGAGCAAGCGTATTTTCGAGCAAGAAATCTTTCTCCTATCACTAAACAAAAAAATCGTTTACATCCCAGAGTTAAAATTGTACACGAGTCAAGCTCAGGAAGCAGCGAGTAAATATATTTAATTTAGTTTTAGCGAACACTATTATGTAAATTTTCCTGAAACATGACACATATTAAATTAGATAAAATTAATTAATTATTTAAATTATTATTTATATTTTATGCTACTGCTGTCGTCGAGTTGCAAAATTAGCGCTGAAATATACATATAGTTTTAAAGATATTTTTAGATGTAAACCAACTTTGTAACGAGAAGCAATCGAGAAGCGCGAGAGTTTAATCTCTCAAGGGATAAATGTCGCGATAAAATGAAATGCATTTAATTGCGAGTCGAGTTGGCGCGAGAGATGAAGGAAATATTGCAAAGCGCGATTCAATGTCGCGAGGGATGCAATTCTGTTTTCGGCTCGGCGTACATCCATCGTTCTCTTGGAGAATTCCTCCATTCCGGGAGGAGACAAAAAATGAAAAGAGTGCGCGGGCGAAGGAGAAGATTGTGGAATACAGGAATAGCTGCGCCATATACGCGGGACTACCGTCTGCATTTCCCCCTCGCCTAACCCGATGTCGGGTGTGTTGCTGTTCCTACTAAATATAGAATTTCGATCACGCCTTACCCGCGGTTCTTGACGAGAATCGCACACATCCGGCACAGAATCCTGTACGCGCGACTCGACGAGAGCGTCGACTCTCGACGGCGTCTCTGACGTAAACGGTAGCTACGTTCTTATCAGAATGTGCAGGAGATCCTGATGTTGGGCATATCTTTGACGTATGGTTTTTATTCGATTTTTTTTAGAAACAGCTGTGCTGATATGAGTCTAAAAAAAAAAAACATTTATTTTTCGTCGATATTTCGTCATAGATGTTTATCTAATGATACCAGAGGTAAAGCGGTGTTTTATGACTAATTATAAATCGATAAAAACGGTATTCTAGTAATAAAACGCGTAGTATTTTTTAATTACAATTTTTGCTTTTTTAAATAGTTGCTTTTAAATGAGCTTTTTCTTACAATAAGCTATTTAATATATTTACAGGATGTTCTTTATTCAGTCATCCTTAATGAGAGAAATTCTCTTTGATTCAGTATTTAATCGATAATTTTGAATTAAAAATCTTTCGAACCAATCTCATTATTTTTTATTCATAATAAACTCACGCTTAATGATATGTATCAGCACCTCTCTTAATATCCTCTTCTTTTCATTTTATCTTAGAGATAACCTCGGAGGTTAAAACGTAAGTATAAAGACAAAGAGGATCTAAAGATCAAAGTCGAGAATGAGGCTTTTATGTACTTCTCGCAGTCGAATTTTCTCGAAAGAAAAAAAGAAAAATATCTCTTTTGAAAAGTGCTTATCGCGCGCGACTATGCTTCGCCTCGTCGATGTTCTTCGAAAAGAATTATGCGCAAAGTACTACAGTGTATTGTTGCGAGGTGCGTTGACCCTCAAATCGATATTTCTATTAGGTCCCGTATCAGCGTCCGTTCGTAAAGGTAGTTTTGCTCCTCTCCTCCTTTCTCGTATCCTTTGCCGTTCCGTTTCAACTCCCATCACCTCTCTGTCTTTCGCTCACCGCATGCGGTGCGTTTGCACGATTGTTTGTCCGTGTTGCGTGACGACGACGAGTCGGATCTGAAACGCAGCCGCAAAGTCATAGCCGCGGTAGAAAACCTCCTTGGCCAAGACCACTGACCTTTCTTTCCTCCTCTCCTCTAACCCGATTCAGGATATGAAAACGTTTCGCGATCGGCATGACTTTCTAATCCGAGGATATATCGCCCGCGGTTTTCCCATCGTGAAAGATCCTCTCGATCGATATCAGAGAAACTCTACTCTTCTTACGATCGGATACTCGACATGACGAGAAAATCATAAACATCGAAATAAAATCAAAGATATTTCTCTGAATGATATTTTTATTTTAAGGAATGTAGGAAAATGAATTTCACATCTATTGTGACTTCGATCCATAATTTTTTTTTTTTTTTTTTTTTAGATTAAAGAATTATATGTATCAAAATCAAAGTCACCCGTACTATGTTGGTTTTCAGAAAGAATTATCATTTTAACTTTTTTGTTTTATTATTGAACAGATTTTATTCTAGATAATATAATTTAATGTTAATTGAGTTTCT
Organism: Formica exsecta; assembly: GCF_003651465.1. Taxonomy (NCBI): domain Eukaryota; kingdom Metazoa; phylum Arthropoda; class Insecta; order Hymenoptera; family Formicidae; genus Formica; species Formica exsecta. The sequence continues at coordinate 1,382,738 of NW_021849849.1, read as the reverse complement.
ATTGTATCTATCTACGCTCCTTCGTGCTCATATTTTCTATCTCCTTTCCAAGACTTAAAACGAAGCGCGGTTGATAACGACGATGCGCTGCGTACACACGCACGTAATGCATACTGCCGGTTACGCACTGATATACATACGTCTACATAAGCGAAATCCGGCTATGTCGGTTTATATACATCGCGGAAATAACGTTGCTGCACGCGGTAGTCGAGGATTATCCCAAAGGCCGTGTTTTCATGCACTCGCGCATGGGAGTGCATGATGTATCAGGGCGCTCTCAATGTATGTACTGTACAATTATCGAAGCGTATCAATTCCGCTTCGCGCCCAGCGAAAGCTGCACCGGTACTACAGATAATGAAATCGACACTGGAAATCCGTACTCGAGAGAAACGCATGCGCTTCCCGTATCTCTACGATACGTTATCTCATCTGCATACGGTTCAAACAAGCCGAGGATCTGATTCGAAAGTGCCGAGGTTTAAAAGTTTTCCCATATACTCAATAATATATCGGAATCTATGTAACTTTTTTATAAAAAGATTTATATATCGTATAATTTATACATATATGTATATTTATTATTATAAATAAAAT
>NW_021849849.1:1362746-1379926 GCF_003651465.1 Formica exsecta | reverse complement strand
ATTATTATAAATAAAATATAAGTAACAAAAATATGTATAAATAAATTTTATATAACATTTTTACATTATTTCTGCATTTTTCAAAATAAAATCATATATTTTTTCTTACATAAATCGATGCTCTTCATTTCACACATAAAAACATTAAAATAGAATTATAAAGAAATCGTTATTTATTAACAAACAGTTTGGTCAAAGCTGGCGAGAATCTCGCAACCATAGAGACCGTTCTTTCAGTTCCAATCAATGTTCAGACACATTCCTGGCCTTATTTGGCCATCATTGCGCCTCCCCGAAGGGTCCTATATCGTGCAAGTAATACGAACGCGTCCTGCCGAAGATTTCGTGTGACCACAGAACTCCTCTCGCAAAGAGATAAATTATATACTCCTTTATTCGAAAAAAAACGAAGTACGGATCAATGAATCTCGAAAGAACAAGAATTGCAACAAAAATCAATTTTAGAGAGATCTTGCTATCGGAAATTCTTTATTAACTAAAATTATTATAATTATTATAATTATTATAGTTTCATTATTAACTATAATTATATTATTAATTAAATATTCGAAATAAAAAAAGTAAAAAAATAAATAAAAAATTAACTAAATTTATATCATAACGTATAACATATTCATAAGCTGGTATAATAATACTGAACAACACTAAGTTATACATACATTACATACATTATATGCGAAAAAGAGACTTGTGAGAAGAAAATAAATTTTTCGATGAAAAAATAATTTTTCCTCGACATTTTTATTCCGCGAGAAGTTGACATCAAATTGTGAAAGCTCTATCAAGACCGCGGACTTGCAAATTCCAACCGTTTGCCGCGTTACGCGTTCATTAATTTCGTCGTGCCCGTAGCGCGGGTTTTCCGCTTAATTCGCTTAATTAATTTTGCTGCGCAAACGGCATAATTAATGTGTCCCGTGTATTATTCATTGTTGTAAATCGTCAAATCGTTCACTCACATCCGCGTGTCTCGACCGCCGAGAAGCTTTCCAATCATATGTATGTAAATTTACAAAAAAATAATCAAATTTCCTACACACGTATTTAATCAAAATTTTTCTCAAATAAAAAGAAAAATATCGCTATTTGATAAAAATTAAAAGATTTCTCTCGCGATTGTTGCTCAACCAGTCTCACTGGATCACGAGTTAAAGTCGCACAGGCGCCTCATAAATATCGCCCCTCTTAACAGTCGCTAAATGTTGCGCATATTTATCCTTTCAATGAGTCAAATGTGGCATCGAGGGCGATATCAAACTTGTTGTATCGACCGTCTGGTCGATGATGTCAGAGTAAGATGGAGAGAAACTAGAGAACGTCATTAATCTCTGAGCAAACAGCCAGTGCAACTGCAGTTGCAAGTACGCGCGAGATAAGCGAGATAAGGATGTAAAAAATATATAATCGTCGAATGTGACTTTGATCAACATATTTGATGTTGAATGTTTAAAAAATATAAAAAAATACCGCATCTATTTTTCATTAAGAAAATAAAATTCAAAATATATATATTTTAATATAACTAATTCGATTGAAAAAAAAAAAAACACGAATTGCAGCTATATATGTTTTTCTACAATTTTAAATATACATATATAAAAAATTACGCAAGATATATGCGAGATGAAATCACAAATATCGTAAGCGGCAAGTGAAAGTAGGTAATAAGATTACGTCAATGCTCGCGTCACAGCATATTACAAATACGTTCAGAAGGCGTAAATAGCTGACGACAGGATTCGTTCGCAGTGCTTCTAAACTATCCTGCCAGTGGCGCGAACGATCCATTCATTCATCCGATTGGCCATATACGATGTAATCTTAACGACAAAGTACTCTAGTACACACGAGTACGCGCGCTCCCGATCCACGTGGGCGTCGCGAATGTCACCGGTCGTTGAAGACTCGCGTGTATGTGCCCACGCTCTTTCCGTATCCTGTCAAAAATAAGACTGGAGCGAACGAGTGACTCGAGTGCGTGTCGTGCCAAAATAGGCGGGGAGCCAGATTTCTAATTTTGACAGCGCGCGCGGAGAATACAATTTAGTGCTCCCAGAGGATTAATAAGTGACCTGGATAATGTGTATTAATGTAATATTGTATTTTATATGGAGATCATCAGTAAATTTGTACACGATACATTCTCCACTATGAATTCAATGAACTTTTTTCAATTTTCACTGTGCGATAAGTAAAAAATATATTTTATTTATTTAAAATATATAAAATTGCTTCTGTTATAGTGTGTAACACACACCTGACATTTAAAAAAAATTAATTTATTCAAATTTATTTCTCGCGCGAAAAATAAATATTTTTAGAGCAGACTTTAATAATGTCTTGGTTCACATAAAATTTAAATACCGATAGATTTTTCTGACATCGTTCGCTTCCTGTTTTCCTTGCATTGAAATTTAGTATTCCACGCAAATTGTTAAAAATAATAAAGTTGGATTTAAGTTTTGCTTGTCTATTGATCTTGCTTATTTCTAACGAATCGAATATATTTTCAAGCACGGCTAAATATTGCGCTATTTATCAATTTAATTGTATATTAATTTTTTTCCCATTTATTATCCAAACATGTTTTTTAACTTTTGACTTCAATCGTCTCGTTGTAAAATTCGCTTAACAGATTTTAAATCTAATAAAAAAAATCTTTAGATTTGTTCGTAATAATACTAATGCGATACCTGCGCGAAATTTTTTTCGGCATCTTGATGACAGCCAAAAATAATATCACGTATGTCTTTTTCTCTATTTTTCTAATTCTAGTTTTAGAAAGAGATAAGGATATGTTTTCACAAGAAACAAGGTTTCTTCACCTCTCCTGTCATTCTCTTCTCTTGATCGACCTGGAATTCGAAAATCGATAGACACCCGTCGGCGGTGTGACGAATGTGTTCAGCGGTAATACCATGCGTACCAATGTAATACCATGCGTACCATTGACCTTTTACACATTGGGACGAAACCGGCGGGAGTGAAGTAACGACGAAGCGAATCGCCGTCACGGCTTCAATTCAGCCGATAACGAAGCGCTGATTATCGTGGGACAGAGTGCACACCGCCAATTGTATAAACCTCTCCTTCACGATAGTTTATTGAAGTTTAGAATATTCTTAGAGAGAAAATTTGAAGTTCGCTAATATTATAAGCGGTCTACAAAAACGGCGCCCTAAATAGTAATTTATGTAACTATATACACACAATTTAACATTTACCTGTACGATGTGCGAAGTTGTAGCACACAGGATACATATTTATAAAAGATATTTATAAAACATATTTGATAAAAGATAATAAATAAAGATCTATACATTTTTATATAAGTAATCTAAATAATTTCTTAAACAATGTTAAAATATTTTAAATGTAGAGAAACATAAATTATTTTAGTTATTTTATTATAAATATCTTGAAAATAATTTAATAATGTAAAAGAAATCACTAGTACGGAGATGAACAAACAATATTAATTCTATTATATAAGTAACAAATAACAAACATGTTATAATAATATAAATTATAATAATAAATATTTTGCTTACCTTACGGTTGCTCCGGCATCATCTGAGCTTACTTGATTCTTTCTCTTTAATTCGTCCTTTGTTAATTTTTCATATAATTCAGACGACACTCAGTCGCGAAAACACGGTTAGTTACGATTACGCACGCACTAATTATAATTAGTATTCTGATCATTATCAGAACACAACCATCGCGCGACATTTTAAGTGGCAGTCTCGATATTAATTAGGTAATCCTTTTATCATGTTAAGCTGGGAGAATAATACGAAAACTACGATCCATTTGGTATTCGAAGATCACACATTCAAAATGACGCGCCATTCATCACGACAATTAGCTTTGTTGCTAACAAATAATGTATTTTCACATTTTACTTATATTTCGCGTTCTATCATAAATGAATAAAATTAATACAAATCGAAATTAAAGATAAATATCCGCAAAATACGATATTCGAAAATATATCGCTTTGTTAATTAAATCAAATACATCATATAAAATACGCATTTAACAAATTACCGATGTATACGCGTATACTGAATATTTACTATGTAGTTGACAAGTATAATAATTAAAATACGTGATTATATATATATATATATATATACGATTTTATTTAATTAAACGAATTAATCCCTCCGCGATTCAGACTCGATCCATTTTATACTCGCGGCCTTTGTCAATTTTCGAAAAGTTAAAAAATGGGATCAATAACTTTATCCCGATATCACGCGAGTTGAATTATTTGCTGGTTAAGATACTATAAAAACGCGGGAAATAATTATTTACTCGTTAATTGTGATAATCGTTTAACATCTTCTAGTACTTGTCGCGATCGTCATCCAAGGGATAATACGATGACGGCTCGCGTCGTTACCTTGCTACTCGAATCTCGCCGCGTGAAAGACAACAAGACGATCGTGCGTGCTATCTTTGTTGACGCGCGGTCACCTTGTTGTCGTTCGAGCGACGAAACTCGAGCAAGTAGGCAGCAAAACACTCCGTGTGTATTACATATCTTTCGAAATACGATCAACACATGTATGTATTCTCCAGAAGATACTAGACGCGATTACTTTTTAATAAGTAACGATTATCAACCCACGTGATTAATTTTCGCGATTTTATCGTCTCTTGATCAGCAGTAACTTTGAAAATTTTAATTTGTACAATTATTCATTTATGATATAACGCGAAATAATAGAATTGCTTTCAAATGCGAGCGTATAAATATTATCTGTTAGCAAATATAGTACTGTTGTGAGTAGCATATAAGTTTGTAGATGCACGATTTTGGAATGTTTAAGGGGTCGTAATTATTATCTTGTCACAATAAAATATGCATCGCGTACGATTAATATCGAGAGTGCAATGTAAAATGTTGTGCGATCATCGTATTACAATAATTAGCGCATGCGTAATCGTAATTAATCGTCTTCTCACGAATGTTTTGTGAGTAATATGAATGACAGCAGAAAACGAACTAAAGAGGATGAAGAGGTCCGGGCAGACGACGGCGGAACAACCATAAAGTAAATAAAATTTATTGTTAATTTTCAACGCTTTTCTTGTAAATTTACTTGCTCGTTTATCTTCACAGTCATTTATTTTTTTCTTATTGCGTAATATAATATGTATAAAATGTGCTACATTTTATTGTAATTTTTTTAGAATATTTATGATAAAATACTTATAATAATTAATATATATATATATCGTGAAGCACGAGCGTGTTTTACGTTTTTGTTTTTTTTTTTTTTTTTTTTCTAAACGCGTTTAACCTTCGTTGTACAACGCATTCTCCTTGTCATTCGTTTTTGCCTGAAAGGTAAAAAATAAATGTCGCTTAATTAACTCTTCCCCTCCCCTCCATATCATCATCAAGCGTGACGGTAACTCGACGGAAATCTCGAAATGTGAATTATATATAATTATGATTATCTAAGTGTAGATAATATTTCCTATAGAAAGATTTATCGACACTATCAGAGAGAAAGTCAAAGAATTATTCCTAAAAGGCGCGTACAATACATTCTTTACTCGATTTTAAATCACGCTTTGAAATCTATGTTCTCTCAAAAGCAATGCGTATTTGACTTGACATTTTATTCATCGCGTGAAAGATCACCAATTTCTCGGCAATTATAACTTGCGAGGTCTTTAATCTACAAACAGGAGCATAAAACGCGAATTTGTCACACGACATGCCCAACCGAAATAGAAGTTTATACGAAGCGTCACGTTAATTACATTAATTGGAGGCATCGTTCCCGCATGACATTTCGCATTTTGCGTTTTGTTCCACCGAACACCATGCAGACGCGATTCTTCCCGAGTCTATAAATGCAAATGTGTCTGCGGAGTTCGGTCGAAAAGTACCGACTCAAAGAGAGGCAATCTCAATTTGAATTCTCCGGCACGAGTTCGCACGCAGTTTCGCGCGCGGAACATTAATTTCGCCTGCGAAATACACAATTTTCCCACACACCACGTAATAATTTCGAATCGAAACTCAATAAACGCAATATACTATCTTTCTCTTTTCGTAGAAATAGATCGTATTTAATTCAGTCGCTTTCCATTTCCATTTTTGAAAGCTTGGATATATAATCGTGATATCATCGAGTACATTAATGAAATTATGTATAGGGAGAGTTTAATGGACATGAGAGGAAGAGCTATCCTTTGATATGCTCGTCCGTTCACGATCAGCGAAGCTTTCGTAACGAAGACAGCACTGCGATACGATACGCAACGTCATATATCGCGTTAGGGCTAACTTTATTAATTAGCGCGGTTGATAGATGAGGCGAGGAGAAAGGCGGGCATGTATTATATTTCCCTACGTTCCATTTGTTCCCTCGATCGTTCTCGTGCGAGAGACCCCGGAATGTCATCGAGAAAATATCCCTATATATCATCGTAGAAGCCTTCCAATTTAACGGAAACGGAGATGACACACGATACCACCGGAATTTTCTCATTCCACGCTCCCGCGTCGATCGAGCCCATTTACCTACATTATCTCCGATGAAAAAAATTTCAATTTTTTCCGTGAGAAAGGAGGGATCTCGAATATTAATCTGCAAGATATCCATCTTAATTTTTTGGATATCACGAAATCGAATTGATGACCCGATGGACGAAAAATTGAAACGTAGACGTTTATTGACGACGTAAAGCAGAGTTTTTTTAGCTTACCGAATTTTCTCTTTCCTTGTTTTTTTTTTCTTTTTCAAGACAGATTACTGGATAGAAATTTCCACGAAATAAAAATTATTTCCATTGACTGTGGCTATGGCGAAATTTTTGCCGAACAAAAACGAGCTTGTCTCTTAAATAATCCGTCAACGGACACAGATACCGCGTCGTAGAGAGAAGAGAGAGGCATGCTTTTTTACGGATATTAACTTTACTATTCCGAGAGTAAGTATGCAAAACATCAATCGCGTCTCAAGTAACGCGCGTACACCGCATATGTAGTCATCGCTCGTCCGAAACGACTTCCCCTCACGGTCCTTTGAGATGCAGATGCAGGCGCGCCGTATGAGCAGTATGAGCTGCGCTTCTAGCGTATTTTACGCAGAAGTACTTTTTACGCCAACACACATACATGCGTCTTTGATGTAGCGAGAAACATAAAGAACGGTATCGATCCGCGTGACATCTTTATACGAAAATTACACTGAAGAGTTGAGCAACTTGTTTTTTGAAATTTAATCTTCCAAATCTATTACATTTCTGTCGTATGGAATACGTTTGTAATATATAAAAATACATATATTATTTACTGACATTTTTTTAATCTTCCAAATATATTTAATATAAGATAAGAAATTAAAAACCTGTTTTTTTGCTTGAAATATTTATCATCGTTATATATAAAAATACATATTATTTATTAACATTTAAATCATTTTGTTTCTTTAATTATTTGAGGATAGAATATTTTTTGTATCTTTAATTATTTGCAAAATTATATGTTTCTGCATTGTCTGGATTTTCCCTCGTTCTTTTCTCGTAATTTCTTACAGCCGAAAAATTGAAGAAAAATCGTTTATATTTTACATAAAAGACAGTAGCGGCAAGAGCGAGCCTTTTTGCCTGTCAGTGACAGGTCCGAATTAAAAGCGCGGCGAGACTCATGCAATTGCATCGCTTGGCTCGCGCGGGCGTCACGATGTTTGCATACGACATTCCGGCGTTCTTTCGACACTTCGTCGCCTTAACAAACGGCAGTAGGCAGCAGAGAAATCGATAAGTCAACGAGGGTGATATATCGCGCGCGGTTTACCTACCAATCACGTAGCTACTTCTTTTTTGCTATATTAAGAAATTTTGCGTTAACCGCAGCCAAAGCGCCCCAGCAAGAAATCAGCAAATAACGAATTATTTTTATCTCAGAGATAAGATGAATCTTTTCAATATTAATTTGTGCAAGATCTGATATTCAAACATTCGCAAATCTTTATTTCTACCGCGTGTCGTACATTTTCTATGATCTTAATTTTAATAATAGATTTTTCTTAAATTAAAATCTCTCCTGTTAAAAAAAATTTCTATGTGTAATCCGTGAAATTTTTATATTTTGATAAACACAAAAGTCTAACGTGTCTCTTTTTGCAGATATTCATTACAAATTCATTTTCATTAAAAATACTGAACAATTTAATGAGTTCTTAATAAAAAATTCTTTTTTCCTGTTTGATATAAATAAAATATTATATCTAAAAAAGTTTACACCAACTTGAGATATTAAATTTAATATCTTGTCTTCAGATTGTACAAATGGATGGCAGTCATGCGGATATTTAACGGGAAAAGGTGTCAACTAAAAAGATCAAGGGATTAATCTTCCAGCCATCTAACCGGAGAACGGAAGCTGATAAAACACCGTCGCTCGGCAATTTCGAGAACGACCCTCCGGTCGTACCTCGAAGCGCAAAGATCTCTTTGACTTCTCTTTTAATCTCGTTAATTGTCGCATAAACCGCCGCTATAATTAAAGCATCAGCGAATTTTTCCGAATTGGAAAGTCACCTATATCGCCTCAGTTTTCACACAATGATACATCGTATATTCATTATCATCATCATGTCATTATATTTGCATGAATTCTTACACTGAAAAAAACTCACGTCGATGATAAATTTATATATCGACAACATGCTTTATCGATGAAAAATAAATGTCTATCGAAAAAAAAAAATCATTACATGTATGTCTAGAATTTTTAATTCACAAATGATATACTTGATATGTTTTATATTTATTATCAATATCACGGTTTTCAACGAATGTTCATAGCATGTCCATGTAATTTTCATAAATACAGGCATATATATATATCAGATATTACTATATTATTCATTCAATTTTCCTCTCCTGATCATTTTGTCGACTTTAATCTACTTCTTATCGATATCCATAGCGACGTTTCAAAACTCTATATTGATTTAAGATCAAAAAGAACAAAGGTACAAAGGATGAAAAAGAGTCAAAAAAATATATAAAACCGCCAAGCACAAAAACGCGCGGTCCTTATATGAGATTAAATCATTTGGAAAAGCGTAAGGTTATCCCTCAAAGAATAAAACATGAATCGCCCTTGTATAAAAGCTCTTTATAAGTGTATAAAGCCCGTCGACTCGAGAGCTCGACGGTATGTAACTGGTTGAAATGAAAGAAGGCGCTCGAAACGCAGAGTGCTCGATAGCGATTTGTGGTTAGCATCGTTTTAATTAAGCTCGATAATCGTCCCCCTACAAACAAGGAGAGCTCGTGCGCTTCCTTTTTCTCGTGTCTCGATCTATCCGAGTCATTATCAGCGCGAATGTTGTTTCATTCCGGGACAGAAATACGCCGCTCGACGGCCTGAGACCGGAAGGCGTGTTGTCGATAAAAAATGATTAGACATCACATGGTTACTAAAATGATACTTTGTCGTGTCATTTACAAGCGTCGATAGCAAACGATGACGCTGTATCACTCTGGAAATAGGACAGATTTTATATAAAACTGTTTTCAAAAAAATATAGCTATCTCTCCCGTTTTTTTCTTTATTTGTATATTTTATATATAAATATAATTTATAATATTATACGCCTTTTTTGTCTTTAAAAAAAAATTTTTCAAAAGTTCTTGATTTTAATATCAATTGTGACTGCGAAAATAAATGCGATAAGTTCAGAACACTCTGTAGACAAAATAATTTTGCATCTCTAGCTTGCAACGTAACCAAAACTTGACATGTTCCCTGAAATTTATGATTTGTTCAGGTGATCATCCTAATCGTACGTAATGTTTATGAACTTCGACCCATGTTTCCATAAATTGCGCAGCATGACGTTAACCCTGAACACGAGATATTCCACTCAACATCGTAATAACGGTTCATGAATCTACCTGTACACCACACCTACGCAAGCGCAGACGTGTGGGCATGCGAATTCCGCCCCTGCGTGTGTTTCCTTATCAGGTAAGCCGTATGCGTTACGACGCGTTAAAAGAGCTGTAAAACGCACCTTTACAAACCACGCTGTGTTAGACTAACATATGAGAAGGATGAATATAAAGTAGAAAAACCGGAAAGAATAGCAGAAAAAGATAATCGCTTTTCCAATTGAGGTAGTTTGTTGAACTGTAATTGATAAAAAAAATCCAAGATAATTGGCAATATATTTTAATATAAATGATAAAGTAATTATTATATGCGTCAATGTATATGTAGTATTTCATAATTAAATTAATAATATAACAATTAAATTATTTTTAAAACAAGAATTTCTGAGAAAAAATCTTTAATAAAAAATAATTAAATGTCTTTTTTAATTTATTTCATACAGAAACCATCTCTTTCTCTTTCTCTCTCGATCCATTGTTAAACAAATAATAAAATTCTTGATAAATAATTTTAAACTAGTTGCAATTTCTAATGTTTAAGAGAAAAGAATGTTAATTTTCTTAAACATTTTACATCTGTCGTAAAATAAAAAACTACAGCGTAAAATACAGAAACGCGATGACAAAAATGTATAATTGTTGTGGGATAGCAGGGAATTTTATCAAACAACGATCGGCAATTGAGATATCGCAGTATCAAATTTAAATTTAATTAACAAGCTGTCACCGATAAAAGCGAATAAAAGTGAAAGGAGAAACGGAAGCGGGGATGTCGAAATGTCGATGCAAAATATATGTGTATGTGTGCGTCGATCGGAATTAAATAGCTTAATACCGCCTCCAACATGCGCCCACTTAGGCAAAAGCGTAGAGATGGTGTCATTGTACGCTTATGTAGCAGTCAAATTTCTTCAGCATTATGAGAAACGCGTCTTTTCGTTTATACAGTTAATCGTACGATGTAATATTGGTGTGTACTTGCAAGGGATGAGAAGAATTTGTAAGTCGCGTGTCACGGAGTTTTCTTTCGAATCTCAATTATACTGTTCAATAACAGTACGCGATATTTATTCTCGGGGCTGTAACTAATGTTGTTCTCATCCGTGATGAGAAGCTACGTAAGTAGTTTTACACATAATAACAACATTAAATAACTCAAGAATAATAATATAATAAAACATTATTTTGAAAAATGTAAATTATTCGAAACATAACTAGATAATTCTTATTTACAGTGTTTACATTCTAGAACAGTATTCCATTGTATTTATCAAAAATATATAGTTAAATAAAAATCATTAAGTAAATCATTAAATAAAAATAATTAAGTAAAATATCAAAAATATATAATTAAACTTTATCTTATATGCAACTAAAAATTTTTTAAATACAAACAATTTAAAAAAATTGAAATATATTGTATGTCAAAGCGGGCACCGTTGAATTTTAGTATTTGTGATAGATGTTTCTGCCACATTCTACTTGTAGTTGCCCCCATTTTATCACGTTGACAGATACGAAAGGATACGTGGATGAACTGAAGGTGTCAAGCACTTCCACTCATTGCGGAAGACCGTGAACATCGGGAAAGCCATGAAAGGTCTTACTCGTAAAATAAAGAATTTTATAGCAAAGAGAACACCTCAAGAGGAAAAAAAAAAAGAAAGTTAAACCTTTAAAAAAAGCACGAATTTTTACAGATATAAATATGCTTAAAGTTTTTTATTACATTATATTGTATCATGTCGCCTGACTTTTAATATATTTTAAATATGGTTCAAATTTCAAACAGACATCTTTATCCAAGATTAATTTTATATTCAAATTCATATATTAATTTCTTATTACTAAATTTTTATTTTATTTCTTATAATTTTAATTTTAAATAAATAAATTTAAATAAAAGATTGTAATTTTATCTTTAAAAAATGTTTAATGAAATAAAAATATTTTACTTAAAATTTATATACAGTGACTAAAGTAAAATAAATTATTTTTTTGCACTAAATTAGAAACTTAAATAAAAATTAATTGAATGTTTTTAAATTTAATATTTTATATGGAAAATAATAAATGATGCGATATAATATATATAAAATATATTCATTTTCACGTTCTTTTTGTTCCACTTTCGGACAAACAACGCTTAAACGACGAGCATAAACGTGATGATAATTGCGAGAAACGGACGAACGGTGAATTCGTTCGCGCACCTTTATTCCTATCGGTGGAATAATAGAACGGGGTGCGCTGGCGCTATCTCAGACGGCGTTTCCGTGCAGAAACGATTCTTCGTTTCCACACGGTTGAATCGCGGCAGACAAAAACGCCGGTGCAGCAATCATCGGCGCAGAAGAAAATCGCGCGAAAATGGCGCGTACTGCCTCCGCTGCTGGCTTTGTTTCGAGCCCTCGCCGCAGTTTTAGTACCTACCGCTTCTGCCAAGGGCAAAGGAAAGAACCACCGAGTCGCTAAGAGAAGCAGTTTACTAAGACACAGCGAAAGACTAAAGAACTTCACTTAGGCATCATATATAACTTGCTCCTATACAAATGTGTCTTGGGAAAAACATGTTAAAGAACGAGAAGATAGATACGAGAAAATAGAAATAAATTTACATAAAATTATCACTAATATTCTTATAGTAATTAATTCGTGTGTGTTATTATATATCATTCTGATGAAAATTAATTACTACCATTAAGAATAAAAATTTTTGTTTACCACGATTTTCTAAACATGGCTTTATCGTTTCCTGTTTTCTTAATATATCTCCTCGTCTTCTCATCAAATTTGGTAAAAAAAAGACAAGAAAACACTAATTTTTTTAAAAATTTTCAAATTCAATTCACGCAGGTAAATCTATAGATTGATTAATTCTATTCGTAATATATGACATCAACTATATTTATAAATTTTATAATTAAAACGCAGTTTATAAATAAAAATTAAAGGATTCTAATGAGAAATTATTTAAAAAATATATATAAAAATTAATAGATAAAATATTGTTAACATGATTTATACGATCTCTCTCAGACTACAGATAAAACGTACAAAATAAACGTAACTGCGGAGCGGTTTCTTTTACCGCATTCCAACCGCGGATGATCATTGTTTACTTTGTCCACCTTCTTTTTTTCACTTCGGGGACGACTCGTCAAGAGCGAGCCATGTAAACTCGCCTTTAATGGAATGAGGAGAAACGATCCGGCTTCCTCTCGTTACCTCTCCTCGTTCCTTCTCTTTCTCCACTCCTTTCTCTTCGAGCGACTATGGGGGCGAAACATCGTGCTGCTATCGATCGTTTTCTCGAAGCACGAGAGAGCTCGATTCTCGCGGCACGACGCGAATTCGTGACTCGCGCGCGAGTGAATCGGTCGATCTCGCGATTCCGCAATGGGAGAGAAACAAGAGACAAGGGGAGAAAGATCGATCGAGAAATCGCGACCGAAAAAAGAGGAGCGAACAAACGCGGCGAGACGCGCGATCTAATAATAGGACAGGCATGTACATTAACGAACTTCCGTGAGAGAGTCGTTAAGGGCGCCGAGAAACCGGAAAGCCGAAGAGCAGGGGAAGAAGAAGAAGAAGAGGGAACGTGGGAAGAAAGGGGACGTGAAAGAGATGGCCCGAGAGTAAATTTAGACGGGCGCCTTCTGGCCGCGGCAGCTGCGGAGACGAATCGAGGCGCTAAACGCGTGACTGTAACGAGGAATTTGGATTTTCTAATAATCCTTTCGCGGACCAAGTAAATCGGTTTTTTAAGTTTACCAATTTCGCATGTTTATACGAAAAAACTATCGCTATTCGCAATCCATTTACTAAAAAAAAAAAAAATTATTTAAAAAGATATAATATATCTCTACAAACTGTGACGTATGAAATATCTTCTCACGGGAAGTTTAATTCATAACTCATTCTCTTCAAAAGATTTGTTTCCTTTTGAAACATTTTATAAAAAGAATATCTATATAGAACATAGTGTATTTGTTAATTTTCTCTTTTTTTTCATTTAAAAACATAATAAAATAGAGAAGATTTATATGATACAGATATCATTAAAAATTTATCTTAGTCAAATTATCTAACGATGTTATCATTCGTCTAAAAAAATCACGGTGTAGAAAAATTATTTATATTATATATTACAATTATCCATAATATTCGACAATTTAATTTATAACTTTTTCGCAATGGAACCAATATTTAATCATGAAAATTTTATTAACTAATTTTCACAAATTTTTTTTAAAGATTAAAAAAATTCTAACAATATATTTAATTTTTGATGAATTAAAATTTTCCAACACGTTACATGCAATATTTTTTTATGAAATACATCAAAATAGTATTTCTTACTATTCTAAAATCTTGAATTTCTCAAAATTACGATAATGATTTTGGAACCTTAATCGTATTTATTATTAACATCAAAAAACTTAGGAAGGACTAATTGCTCTCTTTCTTAGATTTAAAAGAAAATTGCTTTTTGTTAAACTATGTAATATTCCATTCTCATCGCAACGAGCGGTTTGCAGAATGCAACATCGGCGTGAGTGTACAATAATCACCTCACCTCCCGCAGTTTTGCAGTTACGAGCATCCCTATCTGGCGGTAATTTCGTAGAATGAGGTGCATCATTATGGAGCGCGCGACGCATTGTATAATTCAATGCAAGCTGCGAGTGTGCAAACTCCCGAGCGCAGAGCGCTCGTAAAGTTTCCAAATTACCGAACCGACAGACGTGATGAGAGCAGAAGTGATTCAGATGAGTGTACTGGTGAAAAATATTGCACGGCATATGCAGACTAAAATGAATTGCAAAATAGAGAGAATTTTATCTATAACTAAAACCTATAGAATAGATTACTTCTATCATGCGCTGGCGATTATAACATCCGGACAGACACTATCTTTCCTTCGAATCCACGAAATTCCAGGTGACATTAATGATATTATTGTAATTATGATAATCTTGAATTACAATGTAAAAAACAAAAAATATCTTTATGTTTATTCGCGATGACTGACGGTCAAGTATATTTTTTTTCGTAGCATGGATTAATCAAGATTATTACGGTTTCAATCTCTCTGAAACAGACATGCAACATTTTGTACATGAATCAATTTAGTTGTACAATCCATTGAACTATATAGATTGATCTTCTTTAAAAAAAAAAAATTGAAAATTTATGTACATCGCGTTTGAACCTTTCCATAAATTCTGAAACCATGTCGTAATAAATTCTTGAGACGGCATTTCTGTTGCGTGGAGAACAGCGAGGAAATCGTTTCCGCAACATTTTACTTATTCTTCAAACGTATTTCAAATGTTATCCACTACAATTTCGTGATCTTGAATAATGAAACGAAAATATTTTATACTACCTTTTAGCAATGAGTATCGCAAGAAAATAACGAATAAAGATAGTCAAATTAACTTAATAACGACATTGTAATTACATAATTCCAAATCTTGTTCAGAAAAGATAAATAATCGTAAATCCAAAATTAGATTCTCCAAACCTTACATAATAATATTCGATTTGTTTTCCTGTCTTTTAAAAATTGTTTAAAAATAACAAAGAAATTCTTTTGAAACATTATTTAAAACCTAAAGAAAGAGATGATTCTACTGATGCAAGAATTTGAATGCGAATCATCAGAATGCCAATCGGATCCAATAATTTTTCGACAGCAAAGCGAGCGACAAATTCATGAAGATGCATGGCAAATTATAAGTCGGTTACCTAAATGACACGATTAGGTAGAAATATGGAAACGATGCACGCGAGCCAGGCACGAGCGGAAAGGAAGCAGGCGGGGAAAGAGAGGAGAGTACGTCAGCGGAAGTTACCGCGGCACGCGTGCGACGTGAAATTAATGTTGGGATCGCGTGCAGACCGCCGAAACACGAGGGCTGCACCTGCACACGTCACGACCTTTAAAAAGCAGTGAAGGCACGCGCAGAACGAACGCCCCTTATTTCTTTATCTCTCCGTCGTCTTTTACAAGAACTACCCCCATAGTCGTTTCTGTCTTGCCCGATGCGCAAATTACGTTACTCGCGACAATTAACAGTTTCCGAATAAATTACGCAAAATTCGAGTGCTTGTATTCTAACAATAATAAATTTTATGATCTCGTAAACAATATCACAAAAAAAAAAATATTTTAAATAAATGCAAATTGAAAATAAAACTTGTTATTTTTATCGTGTTGAAATTTAAATCTGATTTTATAATTCAATTTTCGATAATCGCGTTTTTCGTCAAGATTTTCTCACTCTCTCTTGTTGCTCTTTTTTTCTTTCATTCAGCAGCGGGAATCAAAAATTCTGTCGGCGAATAGAATTTGTCACAAAAGAGAGGATGTTCTCTTCAAAGAAAACCTTTTAGCGACTCTTTGCTCTCGTCGGACCCCGAAGAGATTAAAACTCGCCGCGACATCCCACGAAAAATCTCGCGCTCCGATATTTGCGAGGGTGCACGCGTACCACGTGCATACCCGGTACATTATCGGGAGGGTCGAGAACGTAAAAGTGACTCTGGTAGAAGTTACAAGAGAGAGAGGGTGCGAAGATGGACCCTGTAAACATTTGCGATAAAAGCGTCCCCGGGGAGAATACCGGAAAAGACGAGTGCTACGAGATCCCCGTCGACAGCAATATTGTTCCAAGATTCAAGATGGTCTAGGAAGGAAGGAAGGAAGAAAAAACGACGAAAAAAATCAAGGATTCCAATTGAGCTTGAATACAAACCCGCATCGAAGATACGGTCGAGCAACAGCGTTGTCGAAAGAGAAGGGGATTTTGCGACTCCTTAATGCCGAAAATGCTCAATTAATCCTTTAATCTCGCAAGATTTTAATCAAGACTTCGCTAAAAGAAAGAAAAGAGAGAGAGAGAGAGAGAGAGAGAAAAAAATGTAACATTACGTAATTCGCGGAGCAGATTATTCGGCTTCTTTGAAAAGAATCGATAGATGGTAGGAAAATAATGAGAAATAATATACACATGTACACACATACATACAAATAAACAACTCGATTTAACAAATGTTTGCGTTTAGTTCTACGTAGGCATAAAATATTTTCCAAAAATATTTGAAAGATTATCGATAAAAATTATTTTATTTTTACCTAATATATTATATAAATATTTATAATGTGCTATATAATATACGCAGAAAAATTTAATAAAATTAATAATTTATTTTTTATT
>NW_021849849.1:1335110-1353308 GCF_003651465.1 Formica exsecta | reverse complement strand
TAATAATTTATTTTTTATTAAAAAAATTTATTCTCTATGACCGCTATAATTATTCAAAAATTCTCACATTAATACATAAAAAAAAAATATATGTTCATTTGTGTTAAAAATCGAAGCGCTATATGTAACATAGAAAAACAAAATAATAATCGTTCCACTCTCTCCGATAGTGAAACAATAATCTGCTGTCAAAAATACAAGGAATCGTTGTATCGGCTATGGAAGATAACCGGTACGTTTATCATCATACGCAGCAAGTTGTGCCGTTGTGCGTATTCATCCGGTGTTTGCGTATTTTGCGCGCTCGCGTATGTGTGTTTTATGATCCTGATAAAGTAATGTTTGCAAACGATAACAGTGCTCGATAAAAACTAGGATCATCGTTGCCGATATGCAGATTGCTCACTCTATTCCAAGGACAACATGAGATCAGGCGACCTTATACTGCGTAATCAACTAGTGAACAATTACATCAATCTAATCAATTAGCTTTAACCTTTTGACTGATTCTTTATCCCGTTCATCCCGGAAATAACATTATTAAAAAACAAACAGTCATTGAAAATTAAAATTTATGATGTTAGTGTACTTGACAGAGAATCATCTAACAAAGAAACATGCACAACGATCCTCTTTCCACGATTTTGATGAGCTTTAAATATGTTATAATATAGATAAAAATAAGAGACATATTTTTTTCCAGTGCTTAATCTACTTTAAGAGGTTGAGACATCCCTTTGAAAAATATTTTATATTTCTGTGCGAATTTCGTCATGCGGTATTCGCTCAAAAACATAAAAAAACGATTTTTAAAGGGATGTTTTAACTTTTTAATGTAAAATTGAGCGTTTATAAAAAAAGAAACATGTCCTTTATTTTCATTTATATTACAATATATTCAAAGCTCATTAAAATCAGAGGCAGAGAAGGAAAAGGAAGGAACAGTTGGTACAGGATACGTTCTTTTGTAAGAAACATATTAATAATTTAAATAAATGTTCTTAGTATAATGAATAAATGTAATAAAAAAATAATACTGGAGAAATTTAAGAATTCTACAGAAATACCTGCTGGAGATTAAGTTGCAATAAAGAGTGATATAGCAATCTCGTCGAGGAAATAAGCGACGAAGGATGCATATCCGATTATTATTCATGTACTGCTTTTTACTTATTCAAGTCACGAAGATATCTCTTAACCGCAATAAATCAGTCTCTTCTTTCAGTCAAAAACCTGACATGAGACGAAAAGAGAACCCGTTGCAACAGCTTTAGAAGTTACTTTTATTGGGCATATTTTTTTCGTCTGGATTCTGAACCGAGTGCTGCGGAAAAGGGTGTGTACATCCCACGCATTACACACACATCCACGCACATATATATTTGCACATATATATAGCTTGTTACACGCACAACAAATAGAGTTTTATACATGGACGCAGAATATATACGAAACGCGCATCGAATTTCACATACAGAAAACAAGTTGCGTTTCATGTATTACATATTATATATACATTTTATATACGGACACACACACATATAGAGTGAGTTTTTTTTGTACACACGCGCAAATACTCGCGGCAAAAAGACCCTTTCTCGCATCTACAAGTCCAAAGCATTTCCTTACTAAAGAACATCCTCGCGAAAAGAGTGAATTTTATTAATAGACAACGCATTTACATACAGAGTATTTCATATGCGAAAAACAAATTAAGGAAAATGAAATTAATTTTATTTGTATTTTTAATTTAATAAAATTTTTATTCAGATCGTAATTAGTAGATTCTTTAGAATGTTGCAAATTGAAAAATTCTAATAGAAAAGCTTCTAATAGAAATTAAAAGATGACAATATTTATTGTCATTAAGCTCTTTTAAGGAAAATTTAAGATTGAGGGAGTATTCCGGGAGTATTCAATACCGCATCGGTAGACCATCTCCCGTATAATACCAGAGAGAAAAATAACAAAGGAATTTTTTGATGAACCGCGAATATATCGAGACTCGGGAAAAGCGAGGGAAACGGAGCGGAAAGAAGCGTCGCGAGTATTTCATCGATCGGCGGTAACTCAATATCCTTGAAAAGCGCACAACGCACCGTAATTGCGATAGAGTTCACGAGCAAGGTCAATAACCGCGTACAATCGGCGCCAAAATGGCGACAAATATTCTAACAATTTTCTAGATTTACGTCTAAATCAAAGTAAAAATATATATGTATACGAAGTGTCTTTTTGTGAAGAAATTGTCATTAAAAAGATATAGTTTGGGAACATATCGTAGATAATTACATCAAACAAACAAAAAGAAAATATAATCTTACGTTATAAAATTTAGACATGAAAGATTATAAAACATATAATATAATATTGTAGTTCGTTCCGGAGCGAACTACAATCACTTTGATCTCATTTAAAAGATAATTTAATACTGAACAAAAAGTTCCCTATAAACATGGGTCAAAAAATGCTTCCTTAAAAAGTTAGCGCCCAAAAATCTGTGAGATCACGGTTATTTTTTACATTTTTACAAATATCAGGGAAAATATGCGTCTTTTAACAAAAAGAACCGAAATAAAAGTTGTAGAGAATTAAATTATCTTTCAAATGAGATCAAAGTGATTGTAGTTCGCTCCATAGGTTTTGAATAACCGTCAATAGCCGAAAAAACACTTTTCGGTATATTTGAAATTGGTTATTAACTGGTTTATTTCAAAACCTATAGAGCGAACTACAATCACTTTGATCTCATTTGAAAGATAATTTAATTCTCTACAACTTTTATTTCGGTTCTTTTTGTTAAAAGACGCATTCTTTCCCTGATATTTGTAAAAATGTAAAAAATAACCGTGATCTCACAGATTTTTGGGCGCTACTTTTTAAGGAAGCATTTTTTGACCCATGTTTATAGGGAACCTTTTGTTCAGTATTAAATTATCTTTTAAATGAGATCAAAGTTATTGTATTGGGTTGAACGAAAAGTTCGTGCCGTTTTTTCGATCTTCATCTCTTGTTAGTAAAAAACGGAACGAACTTTCCGTTCAACCCAATATAAATCTTTAGCATTTCATTAAAATAATTCAAGGTTCGACGTAAATTAGAAAATCTCAAGTGTCTTCCCACTAAAATATATAAATAAAATGGTCTATATAAATCGTGACAGTCAACAGTCAGCACGTTTCTATTAGTGTGACAGGACAGAGTCCGCGTCCCACAGGAAAATTTCTGTGGAATGTCGCAATCAATCAAAATGTAGAATAAGAAAGATTTTATTTATTTCCGAAAGATGTAAACATCCATTTCCAAGCGAGATATCTCTGTCTCTATCTTGATTGATATATATAAAACGTGTATTTCTTCACACGTACATGATTTTTACGTGACAATGGGATAACGGGATTAAATATTAATGAAACATTCTCTCCTATATCAAATAAGTGAGAAATGTCTATTGATAATATCTGTCGACGAGATGATACGCGAGAGCGACAACCGAGATTCCCCCTTTTCCTCCTCTTCTCGTATTATTTGCCGGTACTTTATCGTTAACTCCCGTAATTCACTACTTGAGTGACCGTCCTCGAAACGAGAGTACTCTCACTCATTGTCAGTGCACATAAATACGCCACTGTTCTCCCTTATAGCGTAAGAGAGTGTATGCGTGCGTGAAATTAACTTTCGAACAGTGGCATCTTCACGTATACTGGCATATAATATTCACAGTCAAATACCTATCTTATTAACATATTTATTTTTCACATTTCTATATATTATTAATACATCTCGTCGTTTTTTCCCCTTCTTCACGGATAGAGTAAGAATGTTATTGCACGCATGATCAAAGCATCAGAACATTTTCTTATCATGTCTATATCGTTAAAATACAGTGAAATAAAAAAAAAAAACCTTAAGAATAAGGAAATTATTCTTTAACAGATTAAATATACAGAGATATTTGACGGTATTTATTCATAATATATATAATTATATTATTGTAAGAATAATAATGACATTTGGAATTAACATATCATTTTAATAAATCCAGAAAGAGCTATCAATCGCGCGATAAATTTTGCGGGAGAGAATCGCGTAAAATTAAAATAAATCATCAAATATATTCTAATCGCGAAGCGCGATTGTCTTTCATTACATTAGACATTCACATGAAAATTCGAATGATTCGTCTACGCGATTCACAGCATTATCCAGCGAACGTAATAATTGGAATAGAGCCGTATTTAGGTTCCCGAGATTGCGTTTCGCGTTCGCGATCGTTCTGACGTTATCGTCATTAGTATTATTATCATTATCGTCATTAGCGCGCATGCTCCATGCCGCGCACGAACGTGCAACCTCCTCGCGAGACCATCGACGACACATCATCGTGCCTCGGTAACGACATTCCGCTTCCGGTACGGCCGTAATCGGCAGCGAGAGGATTCCCCCACCGATTCCTAATGGGTCTCGAGATAAGAGGCGTTTAGCAATACAAAGAAACGACTTCCGCGTTAATTTCTGGTATGCTCGCACGGGAAGGTTCAGGTAAACCCTCCTCGAATTAAGCTTTGTACTCGAGAAACATTTTCATCGATATGATTCAACATATGATTTGTAATAAATTATACTGTTAAATATATGAAAAAAAATGCAAGATTAGATATATTCTGGATGTCTCTTGGTATACGTAAATATTTGGAAAATAATTACGAATCAGCTTATCTATGTATTTATACGAGAAAAGCTCGTATATGTAGTTACTTACATTTTTATTAAATTGTATTCCGATCGAGTTTTTTTCAGTCGCGCACGAATCTTCGATGAAATGATTTTGCAAACGATTTCGAAACTCTCGGCGATACTCGGATCGTCTCATTATGTCAAACTCTTTACCGCACATCGACTTCCACGTGCCTTTCATGTAATTGCGCTTGTGGCAATGTCAAAGTTAACCTTGCCTGGTTTGCTAAACTCGAGTGTGTTGTACCGAGAAAATTGCAGTGATAACATTTGTCACGGATTGCAAAACGATACTTTATTAACATAACATATAATTCCGCTTGACACTAAAAGAATGCCTCGGTAAATACTTTTAACTTTCATTCAAAACAAGATTTGACAGAAGACCGTAAGACTCTCTTTTTGTCGAGTCTCTTAATATGAAAGTCAAAGCTCTATAAATCTCACTTTAATTTTCAGTACAAAAAATATGATTGAATTTAGTTGCTTAAAATTGAGTAAAGAAAAAAGAATGCTATCATTTATTTAGATTTCGGCAATTTCTTTATTCTGAAACGCGCATAAATAATAATAAAAATAGAACATCTTTTTATATATAGAAAAAAAAAATATCGTAAAAAATGTTAATTAACATTAACATTGTTGTACAATGGGCAGCTCCCTCATTACGATTCTCATGAAATAATGACGAAATAAAGATAGCATATCTTTTCCACAGCCTATCGCCTTGCCAGTCGATTCCCACCTCCCCTCCCTTTCCACCCCGAACATTTTCCGGATCGTTAAACATCGTGTCGAGCAAGCGTGTCGCTCGTTGACCCTCGTGTTCCAAGGATGTCCCATGGAAATTAACTTCGACGTCATCGTGCGAAATAATTATGGGAGATGATTGTCATATCTCGCGGAGCATCGCTGCTTTAAAACTTCATGTGTCTTAATATAAAAATAATACGCCGATTGTTGAGTAAATGAGATGAGAAATGCTATTTTGAATCTACGGTGCACAGATTTTCCATATTTTTTTCCGAAACTTTTCTTTCTTTCCTCTCGAAATATTACGCGTTCTCCGTCGTTATCCTCGGTGAACGTAATTTCATGAAATTGAGCGTGGCTTTAAGATACCGAGTGTTCTCGGAAAAAAAAAAAAACACGTGCGAATGTAACTCGAGACGCAAGCTCGCTGGGTGAGGAGAACTCCGCGATAACGAAACTAGACGAGTAGCGAAATTTTATCATAGCTACGATCTCTATACTCGCGTATAAAATTTATTCTCTATTTTTCTATTTAATCTCACGAAGAAATTTATATTTTATTCTTTATATATTTATTATCTATCTTTACAAGCCAATATTCTAAGATAAAGAACGATATTTTTTTTAAATATTGTTTATTCTATTTATGTAGTTTTTATTACTTTAACTCACATATTTAATATAAATTCTTTATTTTTTACAAGAACTATAATTTCATCCAATAAATTAAAAATTCTATGAGAGTCAATCAATAAAAAATATGTATACAAAGTATTTTTCCTTTTGACTGTGGGAGGAAGATCCAATTATATAATAATAAATTTTAATTTTTGTACGATAGAAACTACATAATATTTTTAACATTTTTAAATTATATCTTTCTTTTATTTTACCATTGTTATTACTTTCGGTAATAAATTTCTATCGATCCATTTTAATTTATTTCATTTTCACAGAGAGTTATTATTCCCAATTTCAAATAACACAAATGTTTCGAAATTGTCCATTATTTCAGATGTCCTTTATACGAGTAGAGCGCGATGCGCATGAATCAAATATATTGCAAAAGTCGATAACATATTTTATGTACCTATGTTCCGAGTACTTTATTACAGAGTCATAATAATCGAAAGCAAAATGAAACAGTAATAAAATATAATAATCACTAATTAATGATCGACGTTTTCGCAAGCGTGCAAGAGTCCACGAGACAAACCAGCACGTGTATTGAAAGGGTCAGGTGTCTCTCGTGTAAAAGATTCTTACATCAAGTTCGTACATACCGAAAAGAAATCCGTGTACTCACCGGGATGACTCGTCGCTCACTCCCGCCCTCTCTCTCTCTCTCTCTCTCTCTCTCTCTTTCGTCTCTTGTCGCACCGGTGTGGCTCCTCCGCTGTGAATCCGTCACTCCAAGATTACCGTCACACACCGCGTAATCACGCACCGCACGGCTCTCGGACGTCGAGATGGACACGCACCCGACAAAGTACAACGGAAAATTCACTCGCGTTCCTCTATCCGTCGCGAGTATCGCGCGGCCCGGGACTGGCGGCGTACTTCTCGCGAGATTGAGAACGCGAACAGTCACGATATATCTCAATACAAGCCTCGGGCCGTCATGCACTGACTGCCGGCACTCGGTCCGCTGTCAGCGACCGTCCCACTGCGCATCCCATCGTCGACTGCGCGCGCACCTTCACGCATTTCGAACGGACCCGACTCGACCGCTCTCGTGCGACGCTAGCGCGCTCTATCGTTGCACCGCGAAAGCAAGTTTCAATTTCCCCAACGCGCGCATTTCTACGCATTTGATAAACACAGTTCAATAAATGTTTACGAAAAGCTAAATATTATTGTCGGAATATTAAAAAATAAACATATATATCATTTAAAAAATACCTGTATTAATTGTCAGAATAAATATATTAATCTTGTAGAAAAAATCTGATTTCTTGCGATGATTCGTAGAATAAAAATATAATTTTCTCGATTTTTTGGATCAATACACGATATCAATTTATCGATTATATCAAATGATAATAATCATTTATTATTTAGAGTAGAGACGGCAGAGACTCTCAAGAGTCTGTATCGATTATTTTACTGATTGCCTTTGGTCAAAACTGGTGAAAAACTAGCGAAAATATTGAAAATTTCAGCATCGTCTGTAAATGCTATATATATAAACTACTTTTCTTTATTTGGCTCGCCATTTTTGGCCAAAATGAACTGTGTCCAGATTCTTACTTGAGGATCTCTCTGATTTCAGGACTTGCGGAGCGATTCCTCGGTAGACACTCGCATCCCCATAAAAGCGGCCGAGTAATTCCCTTTGCCGGTATCATCGAATACAACGCGATCGTCGATAATCCACCGACTGTAACGGATTTCCGAGACGAGACGGAATCCATGTTTCAACGCGAGCGATTGACTGCGACCTGACGTGAAAACGCCACCGATGGCTGCTAAATTCAGCGTGGACGCGACTTGGACGCAAGTATTCAAGAGGGCGGCACCAATGTTCTTCTGTTGATATGATGGATGAACGCATAGGATATGAACTCGAAAATACACGTCGCATTCGAGCTCTTTGTACGCGTCCGTTTGTTTTATTAAAGCGCTGATTAAAGTCATAATTTTCTCCAAGGCCTTTCCCTTGAAATCCTAAATCAAAAATTTTAGATATATATTATATAATATACTTATTTTAATATAAATATAATATATCTATTATATATAATTATACATTAATAATTGTATATATATATATTAAATGTAATATATTTAATTATTAATGTAACAGCTTATAATATCTGTTTATATAAGATATTTTTATACAAATAAAAAATAACAATATATTAAAGCATATTAATGTATGTTGATATTCAATATTCTAATTATGTCACATTTTTAAATGTCTCGAACAGACATTATTTTCTATTTATCTCTATTTATCTCTATAATAATAGCACACGTACTTGCACTCGATTATACGTATCAGATTTATCTGAATCACTATTAACTCGCGTAACAGCGACTCCGATGACACGTCCCGATGCCAGACTAAGAGCTACCAAGCTGGTGGTGTCTTTCATCCACGTTTTTATAAGATCGAGATATACATTCACAGATTTCTCATCTTGCAGTAAGGACACCGTTTTGCACATGGGCTCTTCTCGAAAGAAATGATTCTGCACAAGAATCAACTTTTATTTTCATAATATTCACAGGGGATTACTGGATATTTTTATTCTCATATTATTCTCTACAATGTAATTGAATTAAATTATTGCTAAAGTGAGAGGAGCGATATTGAAACGAAATTTCGATCGCTAATCGATTTAATATTTTATTTATGCGTTGCATAAAATAGTGCATTTTTACAATCAAAATGGAGTACTTATTCTAATTTACTATTGGCAATAATGCAAATAATAGTAAGTTAAACGCGATTTTCTAACCGAAGAGTTTATAAAAAAAACATTTTTACAAAAGAGAGAAAATAGAGGAAAATATGGAGCGGAAAACAAGAAACGTTATTGATTCGTTTATGATTCAAATAAAAAACTCGATTGATTAATGCAATCAAGTTATCACGCGGGTTTATTTTATTCTTTCCAGATTGTTGGGTTCGCGCTGCTAAACTTTTATCAGACGCAGAGCTTCTTCGTACTGCACTTCTTTGAGATCCTGTATTTTGCATATTGCCGGTGAATCCCATTCTAAAGGCGCGTACATCCTTGCTTCCATCTCAATCATAAATTTATCTTCTTTTTCTTCATCCATGACCATTTTCATTTAGTGTTAAAATATTTGATTTTTATTTTTATTTTGTAATAACAATTATTATTAACTCTATGTGAGATGGAAGATGTTATTAAATGTCAACTGAACAGCGTATCTTCAAATGTCTTCTGTCAATCTGCAATTTGAAGTAAGGAGAAATATTTTTAGTCATATTTATTTTTTTTATTAAAAAATTAATAGTGAAACTGTACTAATTTTATGCATAGACATAGTATATTATATGTCTATGATTTTATGCCTATAGATTGCACAAAACATAATTTACAAACTGAAGGAGCTCTTATATTTGTGCTTAGTCGATTATAAATCGATTATAAATCGATAATACAAAATCAATTATTTGATTAGTTTTAATTATATCGTATTTTTTCTCCACAACAGGATTCAAATGTACAAAAATCACAAATGTGAAATAAAAAATGTGTAAATGTGGAATTGTTTCAGAAAAAAGATACATATAGTATCTCAAACAGAAAATTATCTACTGATGAGAGAAAATAAAAATTGTTGTAGAATTTTCTTTTTTGCTAATAAAGTTTTTTGTGTTCTTTTTCTTTTATATTTATTTATTTATGTATGATTTTTAATGCTAAGAGATTGCTATCATCACGATAAGTCACGTTGCATATTTTAGGAAATATTCTAACATTAAGTTTTGAAAACAGCGATTTCATTTTTTTTAATTTTCTGAAATGTTTATGATTTTAAAAATAAATTCTTAAGAGCGTCAGAACATGCACAAAAATAAGGAATTTACGAGCATTTATGATTTACAACACGCAGACCAAAATTCTATTCATTATTTACTTATAAATTTATGGAGTTATAAACCCATAAAATTTTATTTTTGACTATTGTCAGCCTATAATATAATGTACATACATAGATTGACAAATGACAATAGAAAGTTCCTATTTTAAAAAGAGAAAGTTTCTTACAAACGTTAAAAGATATAATTTTGAAAAAACGCTATTCTATTCAAAAATTTTTACAAATATAACACGAAAAAAGGAAAATTTTAAGATTTATCGAAATCATATAACAAATTTTTTGTCAATTTACAAAATTTTTATTTTGGTTTTTTTTTTTTTTTAATTTATATATAAAACATTCTTTTGACATATGACATGCCGTTTGGATGAACATATGCCCGAAAATTGTTTTGTCTATCTTGTCATCTGTTTGTCTTTTAACTGTAATATCTATTTTTCTTTAACTTTCTCTGTCAGATTTAGACGCTCATAAAACATTTTCTTTAAAAATCCTCACTTTCTAATGTCATTTCTATTGTCAATCTACGTGAGAATACATGAGTTATACACAATGAGTATATAATCGCAGAAAATAAAAGAAAGTTTGTCAGTCGGTATTTGGTAAATGACCTTGAGTGAACAGTATATTTCATACTTTGTACTGCCGTTTAAAATTTTTGATAAAGTTTCACGATACTTACAACTGAATTCGATATGAATATTTTGTCTGCTATTCCGGACTTATCGCAAAGTATGCCTTCCTTTTGCTCGAAAAGTCTTGTTAGATGTCTTGTTAAGTTGTTCTTTCCATTTTACGGGCTTCGTACAAGCTTCTTTGAATCATTTTAAGCTACGACACACCGCTCTCAATAGCCGTTTCTCATTATAGAAATCGGTGAATATTTTGCATTATTGTCCGATCACGATGTCCATGTTTCCATTATCTTTAGTACGGAGTAATAGCTTTTAAAAGGATCCAAATCGATTTCTCTAACATGACGGCCATTTTAAATCCTGATCCACGATTTCCCATTTCACTCAAATTTCTATCTCTTTTACACTTTTTACGAATTTTACGGATTCGATTTTAATATTTTCACAGTCTATTTTTGAAATATTGTACTTTTGATTTGTGTAAAAAACGTTGATTTTTTGGACCTGTTACATTAAAGAATCCCTCCTTAAGAGTTTAGTTTTGAAGTTATAAACATTTAAGAATATTTAAGAAAAATAAAATTATATATATATATATATAATGTTTTCAAAATTTTACTGTAGATTATTTGTTAAAATATGCAATGTGTGTGACTTATTGTAATCAAAGCAATCGCTTGGCGTTGATACTCGTATATAAATAAATAGATAGAAAAAAAATACAGATAAATATATTTTTAATCGTGATTATTTATCAAGAAACAATATTAGGTTCCTTATAATTTAACCTTTTTTGGCCAATTTTCGTTATTATCATTGTTATATTTCTTTTTCTAATCGTAGAATGGTTTATCCGAATACAACATTAGATATCTTAATAGCTATTTCCATCTCTCAGCTATCTTTCTCGTTATTGCTACTGTTACACTGTTGAAATATGAAGAAAAGATTTTTATTATAAAAAAATAAGTATATGACATAAATATATTTTATTTTAAAGCGTAGTTTTTTCATTCTCGTTCATGAGTGAGAAGTCAAGTACGCTCAGTGTTTGAATCAGCTGTTCGTCGTCGCGTCGCGTAATCGCGTGATATTGTATATTCACAAATTATTATTAAAAATTTCACACACTTTATTTCGGTTTAAAAGCCGTTTTATGGTATTGAGAATTTGCATAAAATTTTTGTTTAAACTATATATTGTGCTCTCTTTGCGACAATTAAAAAAATCCTATAATTTATTTTGAATTAATTATAAATCGTTAGCACAAGATCAACTGCTCGGCTAACTGCACTGATCTTATATCTGTGTTTAAAAAACTATTCCTTCAACAATTCTTTACAAATTTTCTTTATCTTCCATTAGAAAGTTTTTTTAGAAATATGGTACGTGTACTTTTGAAATATCTAACGCTTGCGCAGCTTACAATAGTTGTCCCCCACTTTCTATTTGTCAAAATCTACCTGAGTGGGGATGCCGGATAGATGCTAGTTTTCAAGCTACATTCTGTCGTTTAGGCTGCAGCATACTGTTCTGTTACATTCCGTGTGTATGTGCGTGCGTGTGTGACACAAGTTGTTACCGAATATATTATAGTATACTATATCTTAATTTTTTATCAACACACGTGATACTTCTTAAACTATCTAAAAACATGGAATTCAATCCAGAATTTACTTTGAAACAATTAAATGTTAAATTGTATATTCAAAATTGCAAATTATTACAAAGAAGTTTATTATTACCTGGGAAGTGCATGGAAATTAATTGTGGTAGTGGATACACAACAAGATACTGTCTTTTGCCAAAACTTCAACCAAGATCGACAATAATAGGTAAGAATATAATAAATTATAAAAGAATATATGATAATATATTAAGATAAAATTATTTTCTAATTTGATTATTGCGTATAACTTAAAGGTACTGATAGTTCGAAAACCATGATCGAATATGCAAGAAGAAATTATAGAAACAATGGACAAATCGACTTTAAAGTTCTTGATATTCAGACAGAACATTTGCCTGAAGAATATATCGGTCAATTTGATCATATATTTTCATTTCCCACTGTGCATGCTCGTACTAATATTTTGTAAGTATAAAATAAGTTTATATTTTGTAAGAGAGAAAAAGAAATTTTTTTTTCATGTAATTCCTCCTTTCGATAATTTTTGTCAACATTTATGCAAAGAATTATTATAAAATAATAACATTTTAAATGCAAAAAAGCTTTATGTCAATTGATTTCAATATTTTATTAAATTGAGACTAGATTAAAGTAAATTTTATCCAGAAATATTTTAACACATGCATAACTTATAGCAATAATTATATTTATTTTCTTTATTTAACAGTCAAGAGTTTGAAAATGTTTATAAAATGCTGAAACCTGGTGGAAGCTTTCATATGTGTATCGTTACAATTCACGATGCATTCTCGTTATATAGACGTATGGTGAATCACCCAACTTTTGGATCATATTTTAAGGTATAGATATATCAGTATTTTAAATATTATTTTACATGTTTCCACTACATATTTTTAATTGTTATTCTTATATTTACATGGTACCTGAAGGAATACATGGCACCATTTCATTATTCTCTTAATCCTGCGAGAGAAATAAGGCAATTGCTTCAATTTTTTGGATTTGCAATTCAGTACTATCGTCCTGCGCCATTAATGAAATATACTTCAAATTATCTTTTACGTAAGTATTTTTACTCTTTATACTACATTTACTAATCATACTTATACTGATTATAAATGACGGAAAAAATTAATTATAAAAGAAGTCCTTTTTATTAAATAATTTAATAATGATATAAATCATATCAATAATTTAACTAACTTTTTATTTATTTTGATATAATAATTTGACATATAAAAATTATTATTTCTTTTGACAGCGTATATTTTTTCTGGCCTTTCGTTTATGGACAACATGTCATCTAAGCAGCAAAAAGACATCAAGAATGAGCTTACACATCAATTTATTAATATAGAGAAAAGAGTTCAGCGTGTTTATCGTAATGTTCCAGATTTTAATGAAACTGATATCGATATATATGATATGTTGGAAATTTACGCACGTAAACCACGAAGAAATTGACGATAATGGATATATATATATTGCATATGGAACTTATTTATTAATTAATATTTTATATAATATGTATATATGAAATAATATGATTTGTATACCTAAAAAAATCTAATTTTAATAATTGAAGAGAATTGTAATATATAAATAAAATTATATAAATTTTATTTTATACGTATTTTTTAATGGAAATTGAATATAAAATACATTATATGAGCACCGACCAAAAAAAGAAATTTGTAAATGTAAAATGTTATTAAGCTGGAAAATAATAAAAAATGTGTTTTGGCAAAGTACTAGTTGCAAAAAAACAATCGTTCATTATATGTTCCTTATAACTGTTGTTTTTACAACGTAATTTTGGAAATGAGAATAAAATACTTGCGCATTAAAATAATATATTTATTTAAAATCTCTTTTTATATCAGTTTTTTTCATATTTTAACAATAACTGTAGTAATGGGTGTAACAATCTTGTTAAAAAAAATAATCATTAAAAAAGTAATAGTATTTAACTATGCCTATTATGTTTTACAAATAGTTTAACAAGAAAAATAAATTGAAATGATATCTAAAAATTACAAAACCGGTAAAGAGAAAAAAACAAGAAATTGGAAAATGTTAAAAACAGATACATATCGTAGTAAGAATCTTTAATACCTCTAAGTTACAAGTTAGAAAAAAAGCAAAAGATCAGCTGATCTAGCAAAATGTTGCATGTGAATCTCGACACGTCAGTGAAATTGCGCGAGTTTACGCTGACATTCGGCAGCAGCAATCTACGCGTGTAGTGCATTACGTCTATAATTCGATACAGCAACTTATTTCATCGTCGAGACTGAGTTATGATAATTATTAAATGTATATTTTAAATGTATTTTAAATCAGAAATTCATGA
Organism: Formica exsecta; assembly: GCF_003651465.1. Taxonomy (NCBI): domain Eukaryota; kingdom Metazoa; phylum Arthropoda; class Insecta; order Hymenoptera; family Formicidae; genus Formica; species Formica exsecta. The sequence continues at coordinate 1,338,598 of NW_021849849.1, read as the reverse complement.
TTTTTTATCTTGAGTTACTAGAATTTTTAGATTTTCAGCGCAGACAAAAAGAAGACTCAGGAATAAGCGTTGCCAATCAACAAAATAATATAACCCGATACAAAAATGCGATAAAGAGAATTTTATGGATCTGTAATTACATAGATTAACTTAATCATGGCTAAACGATGAGCAAGCAAGCCAAGAAGCACCAAAAGTGAAAGCGTTTCTAATTAAGTGCACTTCTGCAACCCTCATTTTAGAAAACTGCTTTAAGAAAAATTATAAACATTTTGGCTTTAAAGACTTGCTAAGTTTCTAAAAGACTTTATTTAAGCAATATTGATATTATATGTCACAATTTGTAGAAAACTCTGGCAAAATATCAAAGAAATTAAAAAGTTTTTCGAAAAAATACTGATATAATTTGCATTAATGTTATATAAATTTATTGATATCTAGGATATTTACTAAATCTCACATATTATCTAGATAAATATATTATGGTTATGCAAGTTTCTATTAAATATTTAGAGTTTTGTAAAACAAAACCTATAATGTTACATATATAAACGCATTATACAATAACGTTAAATGGATTGTTATATTTTGCGCTATATTTTTGGCTATATTTTGCGCTATATTTTTGGCTTTCACAATTTATCTCGAGTCTTCGCAATTTTTTTGATCGGCAATCAAGAGATGGAGATGTGCAACATAACTGATTGCTCGAAACGATGACGAACAGCTGATTCGTACACGTGGCGGACCATCTATCTATACTACTTCCTTCAAACCTTGAGCGTACGCGACTTTTTATTCATAAATCGAACGCCTGCGCTCGATTTTATAATTTTAGGAGCGGCAATAACTCTACTACTATTGCTTGCTATTGTCACGATAAGTCACGGGTTACATATTTAAGGAAATATTTTATCATTAAGTTTTGAAAATATTGATTTTATTTTTCTCGAATTTTCTTGAAAGTTTGCGACTTCAAAAGTAAATTCTTAAGAATGCCGGTACATGCACAAAAATAACGAATCTACAGAAATTTATGGCATACAGTACCGAGAAAATCCGTTTATTCAAGGCTTATTTTTCTTTTATTTTCGACTATTGTCCTTTCATAAAGAACATGGATTAATAAATGACAAGTGTCTATTTTAAAAGAGAAAGTTTCTTACAAACGTTTCGTATTGAATCTTGAGCGAAGTACACAATTAAGTAAAAATTCAGCACCGAATGCTTCGAAGAAAAGAAATATATAATTAACGCGATCGCGATCAGTATCGGGAAATTATTTGCTATTATAATATAATTAAGAATTAATTAATATTTATAAATAATATGTAACTACATATATATATCGCGATGATAGATCTCGAATCACTTATTTTGAGGTAACGGATTCGTAGATTTGTAGATTATAGATGCAAATGTAGATTGTAAATTGTAGATAGATCCGTTGTCTCAAAATGGATGGGCTAGATTAAATAAAATAACTTTCACTAGATTTTTTCAATACGGATTAAAATATATTACAGGTACAATTTAAGATATAGATTAAAATAAAAATTTGAAAAAAATGTAAAATATTTTTTTCAATTGATAAATTTTATTTGATTTGTTTAACGAAGGAGGCGCTACTAATTTTATTAATTGTACATCAACACATAGAGTCAAATATATTTTGTCCATGATGCTATATCATTTGACTTTTCGACGATTTAGATATAATTTGGATAAAAAACGTGTTGTAAAACGACCGAATCGCAAAATTGAATAATTAACATAGCGATAAGTTCCGTGATACATTAAACGTTTAATAAATAATTGATCCATAATTTAAAATACTTATATAATTTAATATTTCGCATATATATTTTATAATAAAATATTTCGACAGTGAATTAGGACAATGCCTAACATGGTACGCGGCCTTGGCGGCGTAAACATTGACGCGCGTAAACATTGTTTATGTATCACGGCCTTGTTATCATTCATACAAAGAATAGAACTGTAGTGGGGCGAGACGCTCAAATTCCTTTCCTACGTGTTATTGTTATTATTCGCACGGCGATATTCGAGCAGTAAAGGAGCAGTGCGAGACGCTCCATATTTCTTTCCTAAACGCGATCGGGACAAGTCTCGGAAAATAATTTGCGCGTCGTCGCGTTGGACTTCTATCTCGTTTTCACAATTGTCATCGAGATAGCTAATGTATATAGATAAATTCATATTTTTTAAGCAATTTCAAATTGCAATCAATTTGCCTGTTTCTATCGACTTTTTTTATACAAAAAGATTATAGTTACGACCGAATATATTTTATTAATTATTTTAAATATAATTTTTGATCTTTTTTTGAGAAAATATTTCTAGGTCCTGAGGATATTAAAATTATTTCTTGGTTTCTTTTAAGAAATCATTTGCAGGTATGGGTCATCCCGCCATTCTAGGATAATATTCTGGATAGTTTTTAAATATTCTATTTTATATATATAGAAATTCTAAATTAATATATTTTTTAAATATTAATTTCTCTATATTATATTTCTTTTAAAATTATTTATAAACTTAAGAGTTTGTGCTTTTATACCAAAGAATCATTGATAAATTCGGGAAATTTTATTTCAAATTTGGTTAATGTCACAAATATTACTAATTCTTCTAATATTTAATAGAAAAATTATTGAATAAAAATATGAAGACTCGATGTTAAGCTAACGATTAAATATTAGCTTTTTGTTTATATTTGACGGCTACCTTCAACATTGCAAAATCGCGAGTAAATTATTCCGAATTTTATTAGGTCCATCTGGCCCAACGGAAGCATCATGGTTGACCAATATCGTGGTCAAAAGGCGCAAATAATACATGTTTTTGCGCATTTCTATGTGCAATGGCACATAACGAAGAATGCTACCGGTGCATTCTATTAGGACACGTAAATAGGACACGCGAGTAGGACACGCGATTAGGGCATGCGGGTAGGGCACGCGAATAGGGTACGCGAGATAGGGCACACTGTCCAATAGGTGATCACAGATTCCCACTGGCTTAACCAGCAAAAATAGGATTATTAGGATTATTAGGATTATCTTAAGTAATTGAATTACTAGGAAATTAAAAAATGCTAAGATTATTAGGATATTAAAGAGTTGGTAGTAACTCAACGACGACTGCCTTTTCGAAGTCGAATTACGAAATTAATTTACATAGTATATTTGAAAGGAAAATATATTTCTTTCACTTTCGTTAAAAGTGTTCTTCCATCATTTTAAACATAAGGAGAAAATATAAATAATATAAAATTTAAATTTATTTTTATGCAAATTTAGAAAATTATATCCAAATTATTTTTAAAGATAATAAAATAAAATTTATTTGTAGGAAAACTAAAAAATGAAAATTAATTATAAGAAAATTGTAAAAAAAATTAAAATTAATTTAAAAAATGACATATATTTATATGCTACATTTTTTAAATAAATCTTTATTATGTA
>NW_021849849.1:1326789-1329441 GCF_003651465.1 Formica exsecta | reverse complement strand
TAGTAGATTGAACATGGGTATAGCTAATGTATATAGATAAATTTATATTTTTTAAGCAATTTCAAATTGCAATAAATTTGCCTGTTTCTATTGACATTTTTTATACAAAAAAGATTATAGTTACGAACGAATATATTTTATTAATTATTTTTAATATAATTTTTGATCTTTCTTTGAGAAAATATTTCTAGGTCCTGAGGATATTAAAATTATTTCTTGGTTTTTTTTGAGAAATCATTTGCAGGTATGGGTCATCCCGCCATTCTAGGATAATATTCTGGATAGTTTTTAAATATTCTATTTTATATATATAATAAAATACATGCTCAAGTTAACATACTGTTTCAAAAAACTTTTACACTTTTTTTAAATATTATATTACAAAATATTACATATGAATGTAATGTAAAATGTGCGTATACTTTAAAATTTCGAGACAAATCAAATGGGTACCTCGATATCAGTGAAATGTCGGCAAATTAATGTATTTAAATGCTACAGAAAAAGATTAATTATAGCTTAGAATTATTATAATTATGCTTGATATTATTATAATTTATTTTATGTGTGTTGCAAAGTATTCAAATTAAATTTTTTTAAATTTCGTTGTTATCGAGTTCGATTTGTCTCGAGCAGTTGGTACCCGAGAATTATTTGTACTCGCACATTTAACACTAGCTACAATAACGCGATGCATGTATTTTATTATAAATATAGTTGTTCGTAACCACATTTTCATAAAAATTGTTATATTCATTTAATTTTCATGCGGCAATAACGCAATGTTTTTATAACGGTATCTTAAGATTTATAAAATTTTATCCTGTTTAGCGAATCCTCCGCGAAACGGTATATATATTCTTATTCTCAATCGCGAAATTTGCATAAAATCACGTATTTGAAAATAAATTGGGTATTAGGTTCTGTATTCACAAATGTCCGATTGTTCCAAAAATTACATATATATACACTGGAATCGAGTATTATGGCTATCGTTGATCTATTTATTCGTCGCATTTTTTTCTCAAATTTTAGATCGCGTTTTATCTTGTGATTTAATCGTTAATTTACATCGAAGCTTCGTCTACCTTTTCTTGAATATTTTTTTTGAAAATCTACGCAAAATGCGCCAGTAAACCAAACTTTTTTCTATAATTATAAAACGATTGATAATTTTATTAACGATTCTTTTGATCATAATAGTTTGTATTATATAAAACTTAATAAGTTTTGTCATTGCATGTTGATTATTAATCAAATATATAATTAATCACTTATCAGCTATATCTGATCTAAAAATTTCTAGTGAATTCTACATCATATGAATATTTTGAACATTTTCGTGTAATTTCATGTAATAAATTCTTTTGTATTACATTTTAAGTTGTAATTTATATTATTAGTTAATTATATTAACTTTATGCTATATTTTGTAATAGTACTTTATATTAGTTATATTATTAATGTATCATATATTTATATTAATCAGATTCTCTTAAAATTTATTTGCTTATACATATATTCATGGTAAATTGGGTTTAATCGCTCTCAAAGCGATCAAATTTGCTTCATTCAAAAACGTTAATAGTTATCGGTAGGGTCACCCATGCCGGACAGGTCGAAGGGGAGGAGTCAGACTAAGAGAGATGCCGTAGTTATTATAAATTTATTATATTGATATTTTTGAATAAAATGGAAGCAAAAAAGACAGTAATCGAAAGAATAGAGAAAAAGGGGCTCCAAAATATTTTCGTATCTCCCTCGGAACTTAGAAATATCTTGATAAGTGACACGACATAGAAAAAATTGATTTCTGAGAAACAAAAGTCTATCCCACTATAATTTTTTTATAATTTTGTCCGTAATCTTTTATTTTTTCAAGAGTTTTAATCATTAGCAGCATTAATTAATTCTTTCACGTTCATATGATCGCCCGGTAATAGGTATATTGTCAGGTTTTCGCAAAATGCTATACAAAAAATCGAGATATCTCTTGCAATATTGGTTGGAGCGTAAAAATTAGGAATACAAGTTAAAAGTTTTTTTTATATCTTGTGGAGTGACCAATCAGCATGGCGGAAAAGAAGCAACAATACTTGCGAATATCGATTTAACATGCGTTTTTTAAGAATGGATAACCGAAAAAAAAATTTTTTGGATGGACAACTGTTTTGTTATATGATTTTGATAAATCCATAAATCTTTCTTGTGTCATGTGTCGCATTATCTTTGATTTTTCGCGAAGTTATTAATTTTCTCTAAAATATAAAAATTAAGTACGTGTATTGGGTTTTATTGAGAAGTCGCGTACGCTCAAGATTCGAAGAAGTGGGATAGGTCGCAGTTATACACATATTACGAGCACATGTCTATTACATGTCGGAATCAGCTATCTTTGTGTCGCGCAATCGTGCACATCTTCGTCTGTAGATCATCGATTATAATATTGGCAAAAAGTTAAAACAAATCTTGTATAAGAGCCGAATTTACAGCGCAAGAATAGGGATTTGTTTTACATTATTATACATATATGTCATATTATAAACTTTGTTTTATAAAACATTGAATAATACAACATTGAATAAAATACTTGATAGAATATTTATAATAATTATAATATTGTATATTATATATATACAAAACCCTATTTTT
>NW_021849849.1:1317037-1322610 GCF_003651465.1 Formica exsecta | reverse complement strand
AGCAAATCTTATAATTATTACAAGTATTTAATGTTTTATAAAACAAATATATATATTTATATATTTGTTTTATAAAATACGCGCGCGTGAAAAAAAAGAAAGACAAGAAAGACAATCACATAATAATTTTTTTTAATGTATTAATTTTTACACAATTAAATATTCATTTTTACATCTTTAAAGTTGTTCTAGATTGTTTTATAAAACAAATATATATATTTATATATTTGTTTTATAAAATACGCGCGCGTGAAAAACATAAATATAAAGAAAGACAATCACATAATAATTTTTTTTAATGTATTAATTTTTACACAATTAAATATTCATTTTTACATCTTTAAAGTCTGATGTTTTGTTCTAGATAATAGAAAATTTCTTATATCAAGATATATATATTCTTGAACTATTATTAAAAATTTAACACTTTGCTTTGCTTTGGAGACCGTCTTCTGATCACTGAGAGAATTTGCGATAAACTATATATTGTATAAATTGTATTTTACAAAAATCAAAAAAATTATAACTCATTTCGAGTCGATCCTAAATTGATGGCACATTAATCAACTATTTGGTTAACTGCATTGATTTCATATCTGTCTCAATAGATTAAGATGGAGAGTAAAAGTTAGCGTGTGTGTGTTACATAGAAGAAATAGAGATATACACTATTTTTTTAGATCGTTTTAAGGAATTGATAGTATATAACATATGTCAAATAACTATACACAAAAATTTATGAAAATAAAAATTTTAATTTTACAGAGCAAATCTTTACTTTAACTTACAAATTAATTATTAATTTTATATTTTAGAAGGTTAAAAATGTGCTTTATGCGCAATGCGCAAATTTATGAATCTCGAAATTAGATATATTAACTTTAACGTAGCTGATCCATCGTGCAGTCCATCCTTAAAAGCATCTTTTGATGATAGGTCCTTTGTAGATCCTCTTTTTTTAGAAAGATTTTTCTAGGGGTTCGGTATAATTCCTAGAAGTCTAGTATATCTAGTATGTGACCTGCACACACACAATAGCTGTTTTCCACTTTCTGTTTGTTAGATGTTTGGTTGAGAGGGGATGACAGATATAAGAGTAAAATCTTTCGAGCGGGGCATTCTTTCGTACATTGCTAACGTTAGTGCTAACACATTTAAGCTACGTTGTAACGTTCTGTCGCATACATATCCATATTTGATTACGCGTTATTATCGGAATATTATAGTATCATATTTTAATTTTCTATCAACGTGTACTTGGCTGCAAACGAACATCCAAGAAGGGAATAATATTTTAATGTGTGTGACCTTCATTCTATAAGAGTTATGGATTTCAATACAGAACAGACGTTAAAAGAGGTAAATGTTAGTAAGCTTACTGACAATTGGGATGTAATAAATGAAGGTATATGGTCACCTGTGAAATGCATGGACATTAATTGTGGTTTTGGATACACAACTAGGTACTTTCTTTTGCCAGAACTTCATAATAGAGCGACAATAATAGGTAAGAATATAATAAATTGTAAAAGAACATATAATAATATATTGATATTTCTTAATTCAAATATTTATTTGAAGGTACTGATAGTTCAAAAACAATGATCGAATATGCGAGATCAAAATATAAAAATCATGAACGAATCGAATTTGATGTTCTTGATATCCAAACGAAAAATTTGCCTGAAGAATATATCACTGCATTTGATCATATATTTTCATTTCCCACTGTGCATTCTCGTAATGACATCTTGTAAGTACAAATGAAATTTTTATTTTGTAAAATACAGAAAGAAAGAGAAAGGTAATCAATCTTATACATGTGTTTCACAAAAAACGGCTTTAAGTAAATAATATTTTTATATACTTCTGTTGAACATTTTCAAAAAATTATGATAAAATATTAACATTTTAAAGGCAAAAATGCTTTATGTTATTTGGTTTTGGTATTTTATTAAAATAAAATTAGATTAAAATAAAATTAGATTAAAATAAACGTTTTGTAATCCAAGAATATTCTGTATACGAAACTTTTAGCAATTAATTATATTTCTTTTCTTTATTTAACAGACAAGAGTTTCAAAATGTTTATCAGATGCTCAAACCTGGTGGAAAGTTCCATCTATCTATGGTGATATCTCACGATGCGTTCACACTGTATAAAAATATGGTGGATCATCCAACTTTCGGCTCATATTTTGAGGTATAGATATATCAATATTTTAGATATATTTTGTATTATTTATTACATACTTCTAATTATTATTTTTATATATTTACATATTACATGAAGAAATATACTGCGCCATTTGATAATCCTGAAAGAGAAGTAAAGCGATTACTTCTACGTCTTGGATTTAACGTACGCTACTGCCGTTCTGTACCAAATATGAAATATAAAACAGACTATCTTTTACGTAAGTAACTGTTATTCTTAAACATACGTATATATGTCGATCATGAATGTTTGAATTTCGTAGAAAAAAAATCAAATTTAGTTTAATAGAACCATTTTATTATGATATAAATTATATTAATAATTTAACTCTCTCTCTTTTTCTCTTTATCTCTTTTTATTTATTTTTTTTTTTTATATAATATATAGTTACAGTTGAGAATTATCATTTATTTTGACAGCGTATATTTTTTCTGGTCTTTCCTTTATAAACGAGCTGTCATCTGAACAAGAAAAGGATCTCAAGAATGAGCTTACAATTTGTTATAATAAAATAGAAAAAAGAATTGATAGTGATGTTTCTAATGCTTCAAATGTTGACGAATCTAACTATCGTGATATGTATGACATATTGCAACTTTCTGCAACTAAACCTCGAAGAGATGGATAATAACTGTCTGGATATATTATCCACATTATAATAACAATAAGTTTATGCAATTTACAATATTATAAATCACCGATCGCATTAAAGGTAATATTTTAGTGTAAAAGTTTGGAAAAGATTAATTTGCTTTTTTGTTTTTTTTAATGTTTATGATTTTAAAATTAAACTCTTAAGAATAGTTTTATCGAAATATTTACCGAAATAAGAAATCTACAGACATTTACAAATTCTGCTCAATTTACAATTAACCGACTTAATGTCAACTATTTCCAACTATAAATCAATACATTTGTTTCTAATTTTGACTTTTGTCTGCCTATGGCATATATAGATTACCAAATGACAATGAGAAATGCCTATTTTAAAAGAGAATATTTCTTACAAAAGTGTTTAGTATTAAGCAAAATATATACATTTATAAAAAATCTATTAGACAAGTAGCAGATTGAGCACAAAATAAAAAGAAGCCATAAAATTTGAATGTGACAATTAGATTATAAGCAAAAATTTTCTTTGGACAATATGTCCGATCCGAGCAGTAAAAGTTTATGCGTCAAAACAAGAGCGCACAACTAACAAATAAAACTGTAAAATAAAATTTTTAATCAGAAATAAATTTATTGTGAAAATTACATCGCACACACGTGCACGCACGCATGCTCGCCTGCAGAAGCGTTTAGTGCGAAAATTCGTGCGTGTATACATGTGCCTGATTATTACTACATACAATACACACAAATAGTATATAGATAAAGTATTAATTAATATGCAGTCATTAAATAAACATTTATAACATATTTGTTTTTGATAAAGAAATCAATAAGATTGTAATAATTAAATCTTTTCTAAAAAAAATCTTATTCAAAAAGATAAAACAATGTTAAATCTCCAAGTTTTTAGTTTTTACTTTGTAAAAATATCTATATTTCTTACAGGATACTTCTTTTAAATCTTTAGCATATTTCTTAGAATATTTCTTTTGAATCTTTCTTTAGCTTTCCTAGAAAGATTTTTTAAAAAGGTCGATACATTTCCCAGCAATGTCGACTACCTGCGCTGCATACACACAATAGCTGTTCGCAAATTTCTGTTTGTCGATTGCCTGAGGATATCGGATGTATAAGCGATGACTTTTGACCAATATTTTATTCAAATCTGTCGTACATATTCAATCGTACGTATTTTGTGCGTGATTACTTATAATTATTCCAATATAAGAATATTTTAGTATATTTATCTTCATCTTAACAAGATGCATGAAGTTTAATCCGAAATTCACTTTAAAAACACACAATGCTTGGTTCAGTTTTTTTAACCGGAAAAGAGATCCTTGGGAGCTTGGGAAATGCATGGAAGTTAATTGTGATTTTGCATATATAACAAGACACATTCTTCCGCTAAAAGTTTATCCAGATACGCTAATAATAGGTATGCTACTTTGAATTTGCAAGAAATTCCTTTTTAAAAATTATGCGTTACTAAATATATTATAATATTTAGTACAAATTAATGAAATCTTAAATCATTTTTTTGCGATTAAAAACTGATAGTATACAATTAAATACTTGGCTAGTTGCATTGATCTCATATTTGTTTTTAAACAGTTAATTTTTTTTAACAATGTTTAATATAGTCTCCTATTTTTTATACTTCTGTACTTTTTATACAAGTTGAAATATTTTTTTCTGTGCTTGATGTCTTTTACTATCTTTTTAGAGATTTTCTTAGAGAGAAGTTTGGTATTTTCTACAAATCTACTACCTGCGTTTCAAACACACATGCACATTTATAGCTTTACACACTATAGCTTCATTTTCTTTTCATTACCTAAGTGTGGATATGTAAAGGCGTTAACTCACGTTCTATTCTGTCCTATCGTCCATTTTTTATGCGTGATTACATTCTGCTATTAATATTAAAATAATAATAATAAGAAATAATATTAGAATATTAGAAAATATATTTTAGCATATCTGTCTCCATGTTAACTATAAAATCTTGCAAGTTTAATCTGGAACGGTCTTTAGAAATAAACAATGCTTGGTATTTCCATTTTCGTAAACAAATCGAAGAAATACAAGCGATGAAGAGCTTATAACAAAAAATAAATAAAAAAACAGAATATAATTTTTTAATTGTTTTAAAATGCTTTCCGAGAAATATTACTTTTAAATCAGTGTAAAGGTTGATTTAAACATATTGATATTTGTTTATGTTTATTGACTAGTAAGACACTTATTAATGATTTTAAAAGCTATTTACGTGACATACTTGTTATGATGTCAAGTATCGTGCGTTATTATTCGTCGGTAGTCTTTCAAAATAATATAAGACCGCTTTCTCATAGATATATTTTCGGCATCGACAATTCGTAATAATAATAAAATAATTAAAGTTAATTATTATTAAAAAACTGTATCATATCGGATATTAAGAGAGAGCATGATAAGTACAATTCTTTTCCTGAAAATCTTTTCAATTCTTTTTTCAAAGTTATTGAAATTTAATGCATTTATAATATCAATTTTATACATATGATATATTGGTGATATATATTTGTTTAATGAAAGAAGCTATAATTTTTTAAACTAATTTTTTTTTATATAATATTTGCAATGAGAAAAAAATTCCGCATTTTAAATTTTTTGTTTGTATTCGTCTTTTTTCAAAAAGAAAACTTTTATATGCAGATATTTAAGACAATAATAGACACGGCATTCCAAAAACCGT
>NW_021849849.1:1310962-1313641 GCF_003651465.1 Formica exsecta | reverse complement strand
GGCATTCCTAAAACCGTTATTAAGTAGTAATGTATTATCGGCTTCTTTGGCTTCTTTTGTTGACGTTGAACATTTTTCAGAACTGATCCAGATAATACCACAACATTATGACATCAAATTTGTACCATTGTTGTAAATGAAAACCGTTATTAAGTAGTAATGTATTATTTATCGTGACGGCTTCTTTTGTTGACGTTGAACATTTTTCAGAACTGATCCAGATAATACCACAACATTATGACATCAAATTTGTACCATATGTTAAAGTGTTGTAAATCTTTGCGTTGTCGTTAATAAAATAGTAATTTGGTACAATAAAATGTTTCTTTTGTTATTCTTGAGACAGTTATATAAAAATCTATACATTTTTAATAATAAAACAATAACTGGATGAACTAACTATATAATAAAATAACCGTATAAATTAAATAACTTGTGTAATTATTTTCGATGCAGTCAAAACGACCGGTAATGTCAATTTTCTATTATCTCCGGGCCCACCGGGCCCACTTGGTAGACGGGAAAATTTTTCCAGAGCCAGTGGTCTTTAATAATATCTCGGTGGTAATATCTATAAAGTGAAGCTCAGACATAAAAGATAAAATGAATAAATCTTGTAGAAAAATAAAGAAAATGCACTTAGAAAGCACGGAAATTATATATTTTTATATCTTCATACGCGTATTTATAAAATAATTTTAATACAACAAAATTTAATACAACAGATTTTAATACAACAAAAATTTTATAATAAAATTTATAACTTAAGTAATTTATAAAGTCTTAATTAAAATCTCACATGAATATTCTACAAAATAAATTTAAAAAATCAGTTCTTGAGAATTTATAAGAAATCTTAGCACTTTGAAGTTCTTACAATCATTGAAAGATCTTTGCACGACTTGTAAAAATGTATGCGGACATTAAGGACCACTGTCTACGGAGTTGCATAAACGCGTCAAGTAGCGTATTTAAAGTGACGATACGCCTACGATAATGTTGTTTTCATGAAGCGTATACTAAGCATACACGAAGCGTACACTAAGTGTATAATAAGGATAGGAAAATTTCGTTTGGGTTCATTTAAACAGATGTCGAGCGATGATAAGGACGTGATTATTTTATATAATTATATTCAACAGCGTAGAAATAGAAAAAGATACAGGCTAAATCCATACATCGAAAAAAATATTAATTGTAGATTATTTGTCGCTGTGAGGGAATTAGTAGAAAATGAGTATGTATTTCATATATGTTACAGAATGAGTAAAAATAGCTATCAAAATTTAGTGAAATGGTAGGACCATTAAATCAAAAACAAGGACATTGTTCAATAGTTTGAATAAATATCGTAGCTGACATAACGCTAAATACACAAAGATATAATCATAAAAAACAACCGAGAAAACACATGCATCGCGCGTTGTACTCCCGTTGACCGACAATGCCGTACATCGGGCTTCGGGATGAAAGCATGCAGCGACAAAAACGCGATATTGCCGTTTCGTCAATAGATGCCCATTGTTTACGTTGGTCACTGCTTAGAAGCGTACAGTAAGTGTAAAATATCTAATACATGTCTATGCAGCGACGTCTCTGTAGACAGTGGGCCCAAAACTAAGAATTACAATTCGTCCTTAAAATTTCTGAAATCCGCACCATGGACCTTCATTTGATGTGTTAGCTTGTTCCAAAACGTCATTCTCTCCCAAAGAAGATTATTTTCCATAACTATCTTGGTCGAATTTCCTATGTATAGATATTCCAGTGAATTCGTTTTCACCGGCTTCCATTTCAGGGGGATTAATTTTGTGATCTTTGGCGTTGGATTTCTAAAAGAGATTTTTATTATATTATATATTTCATTATGATATACATCGTTTTATATCTCGTTGTATATTAAAAAGAAAATTTATTTAAATCCGTTATGAATCTATTATATAATAATTAAAATATAATCACAAAAAACACACGTTATTATGCTAAATATTATCGTGATAAATATTAATTTTATTTTACTGCTCTTTTACATTCTCGTGAAATAAATATCTGTATATATATATACAGGGTGCGGCATTTATAGTGACGCGGGCATATTTTTCGGAAACGAAGTGAGATATCAAAAAATGTTTCAGATAAAAGTTGCATGGTTTCGAGGGGGCCACATGATAAAAATATGGATTTGACCTTAAGTGGTCTTTTCAAGGTGAGGTCAATGTGGTCGATGTTTTCTTAAATGGAACCCCTATTTTTTATTACATATTCTTATAGCTTACCTCGAGAGCTTTCCAAAACACTATAATAAAGTATTTTTTCATTAAGTACTTTTTGAGTTATTTTATATTTTAATCTGACATATTTTGATATAAAAAATAAAATATCTCGTAAAATATTTAGTTTTCGATAATCTTACATAAATACTTTTATGTACAGAATAATGAGACAAATCAAAAATACATTGTAAATAATTACATACCTTTTCTTAAAAACAATTATTTTTTTATACTAATTGATTTGTCTCATTATTCTGTACATAAAAATATTACGATAAAATTATCGAAAACTAAATATTTTACGAGATATTTTAATTTTTATATCAAAATATGTCAGAATAAAATATAAAATAACCCAAAAAGTATTAATGAAAAAATACTTTATCATAGTGTTTTGGAAAGCTCT
>NW_021849849.1:1300872-1310349 GCF_003651465.1 Formica exsecta | reverse complement strand
GAAAGCTTTTCAAAACACTATAATAAAGTATTTTTTTATTAAGTACTTTTTGAGTTATTTTATATCCTAATCTGACACATATTTTGATATAAAAGATAAAATATCTCGTAAAATATTTAGTTTTCGATAATCTTACCGTAATACTTTTATGTACAGAATAATGAGACAAATCAATTAGTAAAAAAAATAATTGTTTTTAAGAAAAAGTATGTAATTATTTACAATGTATTTTTTAAAACAATTATTTGTTTTTTTCTTTACACTTATTGATTTGTCTCATTATTCTGTACATAAAAGTATTACGGTAAGATTATCGAGAACTAAATATTTTACGAGATATTTTATTTTTTATATCAAAATATGTCAGATTAAAATATAAAATAACTCAAAAAGTATTTAATGAAAAAATACTTTATTATAGTGTTTTGGAAAGCTCTCGAGGTAAGCTACAAGAATATGTAATAAAAAATGGGGAGTTCCTTTTAAGAAAACATCGACCACGTTGACCTCACCTTGAAAAGACCACTTATGGTCAAATCCATATTTTTATCATGTGTCCCCCTCGAAACCATGCAACTTTTGTCTGAAACATTTTTTGATATCTCACTTCGTTTCCGAAAAATATGCCCGCGTCACTATAAATGCCGCACCCTGTATATATAAAATTCTGATATTAACCATAATAAAATTTTGTGACAATGTGAATTTAAATGATCATATCGATTAAAATATCTTATTTTATTTAATAACAAATCTTATTTTTGCTGGAAATATTAACACTTACCCGGAATTTGCGAAATTGTACCAGAGTTCGGTCATGATATTGATTATCTTGTGATCCTCTTTAGACAACTCCGTATCTTTGAACAATTGTTCACCCACAGGGAACAAATACTGCAGCTCGTCCGCGTGTGACACTCCGTAATTCTTCTCGCTATCGCCGAATATCGAGCTGAAAGATGCGCTTCCTCTATACGCGAAATAATAATAATAGATCGGAGAAGTTTGATTTGCAATAAAATCTTGGATGGCTTCATGAGTGCCGTGATTAAACCACGCATCGCTGTACATCTGCAAAATCACATTAATGAGTCATTAGGTTAATAGAGAAACATAATAATTAACAGCCGCAATTTTCTTGCTCAATTAATCCTGTGTAAAATATAGGAAACAAAGATTATAATTTTATTGAATAATTTTTTAAAGCATAAGAATAATTTTTACTGTAACTATATTGTTTGTCATTTAAAAGAGAAACTTTATTTCGAATGTAAAACATACACGTTTTTCTTTTCCAAACTTTGTAAATGTTAATGATGTATATTATTTAAGTAACAAAATCTTTGTTTCTTCCCAACTTTTTATATTCATTATTTAATTATTTAAACTTACATCGATGACTTTGAACCTAGCTTCGTCAGATTGATCGATGTCTTTATTGCCAAAATAAAATGCGCGAATTTTAGCGCTCATCTCATCTCGAAATTGCGTATCTCGAATGCCGTATCGCTCTTCGTACAATAAGCTCAGAAGTGCAACATTATGGAAATCACTATTCAACTTCTTTACATGCTCACCCAGATCTCGTCCGTAAATACCTGAGAAGTATCTCGTGCATAAATATTCTTTTTTATTGCTTGTTCAACTTGAAAATAATTTTGCATCGTAAAACAACATCACGCAAAATTTCATAATGCTCGTGTCGGAAAGATTTATCCAATTAATGTGTAATAAATTGCGACACAGTTAAGAATGTGATGTTAAAACTGTATTTACATATTATCTAGAAGCGAATAATGAGTTTTATGTGATCTAAAATCGCTTTTATGAGGCTTTATGCAAGCAAGCAATAAATTACAGGAATAAGTAATTTTTTCTCGTTTCTTATTCTAAAAATTATCTTTAAAATTTTATAAGTATTTTTGAGAAAGATTATTTTGTACATAGCTTTCTGATAATTATAATTCTAAAGTAATAATGTCATGTAGATCTTGATACTCGAGCTGGAGATTCGAGAATATTGTTCTCACCTGCTACTTTAAGGCTTCCTTCTTCCGATGTTATCCCCATCATCCAGGGTATATCAGCTAAACGGCCTTGCCGCACGGAAATTAATGGATCCTCCGTCAGAAAAGCACCTACGTGTTTAGGTTCGATCACTGGTTTGAAAGGTATCATTGGACAATAACCAAAGTGCTGTGATAGAGAACACGGATAATTAAATTAAATTATAGAAAACTTAATTAGAATAAAAGCATATATTTCATGGAGAAACAAATAATGCTTTATCGGATAATAATAAAGAAGTATGACATGGTGGACGATTCTTCACGTTGATCACGTTTGCGAGTTACTTGCCGTTTTTTATTTCAACTGATAGAGATGCGCTATGCAGGCATGTATGCAGATAAACATCCACGTCTCGCTAAACTGGTGTCTCGTATCGCCAGAACTTTGAATGTATTTATTCAGTATATCGCATTTGAATCAGATTATCATTTTTATTTGAAACATATCACGTGTAAAGTAATTATTTCAGAAAAATTCCTATGGCGTCATTTAAATAAATAAAGTATCAACAAACAAATCATGTTTGTTACATTTTGTAAACGATGTTAAAGTTTGGAAAATGTTTTCGTTGCACTACATTGTCTAATATGTATAACTAAAATATCTGATAAACGATTTATTAATTCATTTTAAGAAAATAAACATTCGAAAATATTTCATGGATATATGTATAGAGCGATGGATATATATGGTCTATCATCATAATCATCTTTCGATTTCATTTTAATTTTGCATCGGGACACGCCTATTTTAAAGTGAAATGAAACAACTTTGCGTGACTGTCCAAGTATCATTCTCATCCAACCATATCGATGTTTACTTGTAAGTATATATAATTTCTGAAACTGATGCACGCGCAGAGATATAAAGCTTGTCTCGCGGTTACGATTTTAACGGCTGCGCATGAATGCGCTTAAATTGTTTTGAGCAAACTTTTCACACATACAAATGAATATTGCGAGTTAGATTTGATTTATGCGTCTGATTAGCTTTTTTAAATAAAGATTAGATCAGAATAATAATTAACAATTTAAATAAGATTATATTAGAATAATAATTAATAATTTAAATAAGATTGATTACATTATGAATAATAAATGTGATTCATATATATATATATATTAAACTTATAGAAGATAGAGAGAGAAAGAAAGAAATAAAAATTTATAAATTTCATGTGACGCAATACGCGGTAACGGTATGCACATATGATTAGCAGCAAACGAATGTTTTCAGATAGCTGTCGAAACGAAGTCATATAATAAGCAGTCGTTCAAGTATATAAAAGATTTAGGTCAAATACCAGCAGTTAATTAAATTTTTTATACATACATCGCGTCGATTTAGATGTTATTCTTGCATGCTAAGACATATTTGTGTGAGAAATTAGTCATACTTTCCTCTTTTACTTCGAGATTTAACGAACAAAATCGTTTCAATATTCATTTAATAATATCATTTAATAATATTCACAAAAGAAAACTGCAGTAAATTAGAAATATAATAGTCAAATAAATTGTTTGTTTAAATATAATAAAATAATTTGTAATTGTAATTTAAAAAAAGATTTTGTCGCTTAATCTTCTATTTTCATACATATTAATTGTCTCGATTAAATTTAACTTTAAAAATGACAGTAACCATTATAGTATATGTTTTATTTATGTAATATTTTTAACTATATATATATTTCTAACAAAATACTCTTTCATTATATTGTTGGAAATATTATACTATATTACACTAACTGATTTGATTTGTTACTATCAGAGATAAAATAAAAAAAATTGTATTCTTTATTTATCTTATGTTAACTAACTTAATTAATTATTAATTTTTAATTACCTGGAAAAGTCGATCGGTACCGATAATCTCCGCTGCGTCTTTTGTTCGCAAACATTTGATGAGTTCCGCGGAAGTGTCGGTGTTGCACCTTAAATTTCTACCTAAGATCATGGCCTTCTTTTTGGCAGATCCCGGTGGCGTTAAAGTCCATGGGTTGTAAAAATTACCGCTTTGCGAGATACCGCGGTGAAAAAGACCTGTGTCACGAAGATAAATATAAATATTTCATGAGCGTAAAAACATATTACGTCAATTAAAATATATTTCTGTAAAAAATTGCAGATTATACATATGTCTGATTGCATAATACACACACATGCCATGTTATATATAATGATAACTCTTTTTTTAAAGCTCCCACTCCTCAACACAAATCTCAAAACATATCGTCACATATTAGATGACGACTTTGATATGTTTATGCATCTGCGTCGAAACTGATCTTATTGCGAGCAAAGCCTCGACGAGTCCTTGCTAAACAAATGAAGCGTTTTATAAAAATGATAAATTCAGTCTGGGTGGATTGAATGGATTAGTCTCTTAAAACACAATACATGCGGAACCGTTCTAAAACTTTTAAGAATATTTAATTAATTTATTTGTCGGTTTCTTTATAGAGATAAAGACAAAAATGTTGTTAATAAGACAGACGAATTAAGCGAAAGTAGACGAAAATTTGGTAATAGAAATTGTTTTGATTATGCAACATGCACGTATTACAGCAGGATTGTGGAAGTGCATCTTTGTGCACTTTAATAAAAAGGCTTAAATCAGCCCAGTGTAAACTAGGAATAAGTCAGTGTTTTTGACGACGGATTTAAATTTTTCGGGGACCAATTTAACATAAGAAAAAATATACGAGAATCCGAATCCGAGAACTTTCTCTTATTAATATTCTTACGATAAAAAAAGTATTTTAGCCTAAAATTAATGATGGTGTTAAAGATGGATCAAGGCTTCTTGTGCACTTTCTAATTGTTATTTGTTATCTCTGAAGCTTTTCTATTATTTTAAATATTAACTTGATGTTATTCGTGATTTTAATGACGTTTAAATATAATGTCCTTCTGAATGTAAAATTTTTCAATACAGGATTTGCAAAAGCAGTAAAAAATCGTAGTGTGTTAGTGAATGACTTTACTTGTTATGCTTGTATAAATAATGTTCTTTTTTATTCAGGATAGCTCGACAATATTACATCATAAGAATTGTGCTGCGCAATTTGTGATTATCTCGTATTACTTCATTTTAATTGTATAATCGAGAGAGGAAAAAGATATTTATACTTTTATTTATTAAGAGATTCCTATGAAACATTTAAATGCGAAATTTAATTGAAAAGAATCAGTAGGCACATATTTCTTTATAAACACGATGATATATAAAATAAATAACGATGAAATGGCGTGTCAAAATAAATATAATTCCTTGATGGTCCGCAGCTACTACGACATTATAGTAATATTTAATATAAAATTTTCTCCGTGCATTCTATATGTAATTACATATGGCAGATGTCAAAAATAGTTGTTACATAATAAAATAATAATTATGTCAACATATCTCAATTCCATTTTCGTTATTGTTGCGATTTATTTTATATCTATTAACAATAAATTTCCAAGCGTCCTAAATTAAAAAATAATCTCTCTCTTCCTCTCTTTCTCTCTCATATCTGCATATCAGATATTATATTGGCATCTAAATACATGTGATGTTACGAAATAAGCAATGGATAAAATGCAAGAAGCAATCTTCGTTGCTCGTTAAATGATGAAAGCAATCGATCAGTAGAATATCCGATGTGAATAAAATATAATTAGCATGATCTCTATGATGTTCCTCGCTTAGATTGACGATTAAATTTCAATGATTGTCACTTCCGCAATTGCAAATACACTGCATCTTGCATTATAAAAAGTATCTGCAAAAACATTGATAGGGCAATCTTTCTTTTACATCTCATCAATTGTAATTATGTTTACTCTTTTTTGACCACGTTAAATTTTCTTACATTCATTAATCAAATACAAGGTGAATCTTTACTGTATATCGGATTTTATTCGAAAATCAAAAAAAAAAATAAGATGTAAAAGACAGCATGAGAGAGAGAAAGAAAAGAAGGAGTTTAATATAAAATTAATTTCAGTCGAAACAAGCTATCTTGAAGAATGTCGAAAAATAATCAATTTCTGATATGATTAAGGTTTTATTTGTTTAAAGAAAAAGATATGTATAAAGAATTAAATCTTTCAATATTGCGGCAAAAATATAAAATGTTTAACCAATAGAATTTATAAAAATTCTATCTAGAAATTAGTAGTTTTTAAAATAATGAATATTTGTCATCGACAATAATAGCTGGCATGGCTATTTGTAAATTTTTATCTCGCAATAACATGTATTTATCGCGAGTTTATGCGTTAACCGCAGAGTAGTTTTAGAAACATTTTCTAAACACCATAAGCAGATCAAAAATATTCTGATTTGAATATGCTTTCTTACTTTCTCTTACAATTTACTTTCAAACGATTTTCCAGTTGACTCAAATCATAAACACTTGGTAACATAAGCATGTTTAGTTTACTAACAATTTTATACACAACATAATTATATAATTTATATAAATAGTTTTCAATAAATATATTTTCAAGGAATTATATTTTTAGAAAATCTTTATATATGGAATATATAAAACTCTGCTTTTCTTATTTTATATTAGTTTTATAATATATTGATATTAATGATGAGAGAGAGAGAGAGAGAGAGAGAGAGAGAGAGAGAGAGAGAGAGTTATATGTAGAAAACACACATGCGGAATTGCTAATTCAGATTAAGTACGATGCAATAATACTAACAACAGTCTACAATGTATGCAAAGCTAGGCGATGCACAAGGTGCATTTTACGGCTATAGAACGTCGTGAATATAAAGAGACGATAAAATGTGGTGACGAAATACCCTATATAGTTTTGTTGAGGCTAAGGCTCTTTTTTAGAACGTGCTCGTGCTCAGAAAAATTTATTGCGTTGCAACGCGATTCATCTGACTATAACGCAATTTTTTTCACGGAACGATGACGAAGTAATCCAGGTGTAAAACATTACGCAGAAGATTAACTTAAGAAAATGCGAAGTCCCTGTTTACAAATTAATTGCAACAGAGATAGCATTAATTGCGAAGAAAAAAAAATTGACGCGTAAGCCCGAAGAAAAAAAACATTTTTATTATTACAATATTACTACGTAACCGCGCTGCATACAACATATGATTGACGTGCAAAAGTCCCTGACGCTACTTTCTAAAGGATTGCGCGAGAAATTCATTAGGGATCATTAAGGATACAGCAGGCAGGTTCAGATAATTAATTCTGTCTCATTTTAATCTAATAATTTTTAGATTATAATCCATAATCCAGCTAGGTCAATTTGTACAAGTTTACGCAATCATTTTTAAATTATGATAAGTCTCGGTAAGTACCGTTGATACGTTAAACATATATTTGATACAGATGGCGAGTCTCTCGAGCATAAATTATTTAGAAGATAATGTATATATAAATCGTTTTTATAACTCGAATATTTTAGAGTGATATGTCAAACATTTTTTTTAAATTTGCAACGATAAATAATTTAGTAAGTTTTTAAATTCAAAAATCTAGTGAATTAATATTTGCTTAAAATTAAAGAGATACAAAATCTTTATTATAGATTTATATTTCTAAAGCTTAAATTTTTAACGACTTTTATATATCCAACTGTTTATTTTTTTTAATAACTCAAGATTTTCGTTTTCAGAAAAGATACCCTCCGAATTAATCAGAAATTAATCAAAACTAAAAAGTTTACAGATTCTTGACTGACTATTCCAGAGTTATTTTATTTGTTGAGATTTAATTGCTTGTGATAAAAACAGAATAATCTTACCGCGAATCTGAGTTCTCCGATCGGTGGTGCAGCATAGGGAATTCCCAGAAACGCATGAATGTCTCTTCCCAGTCTAGTACGCATTGTTATACCGATCAATGTGCCATTTCGTACCGTTGCTATCGATAGACTACATACGGTATATGCGTTAAGTACGAAGAGGCAAATGAAGCTTAATTGAATCAATATGTTATCTCGGAATCTCCACATTTCTTCTCCTAAAGTACTGTTTAGCCTCAGATCGTTGAGAAATTTTGCGACGGCCTGTAAACACATTGTTAAACGTAATATAAATTAAAAATTTATATATAGATCACAATATATTATAACGGTAATGAAAAATATTGAGTTTGAATTTATATTGAGTTTGATATATAACCAAATGAGTATAGAGAAAGTGAAATTATTCATATATCTATATTATATCATCAACCAATCGGTGATTTTTCAGTAATTACGATAAGCCATTAATAAGCGAGCTATAGCATGTGCTAGAGAAACTGGTTTTAAAAATGCGAAGTAATAGTGTTATTCGAAGAGAAAAAAATTTCAAGATCAATGATACACGGAATGAAGAGTTACGAAGTAAAACGAGAATGTAATCTGTAACGCTAGCATTATCTAGCATCAACAAAATTAATGCAAAATAAATAAAAATAGATTAATAAATGTAAATATTTAAAAATTAAATAGAATATTTCTGCATTTTAATTTTATTTTTTCGTATATTCTGTCAAAGCTTCGATTTCAGTGTTTTAAAAAATCTCTAGAGTTCGTAATATCGAAACTTCCTTTAAATAATTTTTAAGGACCTTCAACTACCATTAACTTGATCAACGATTAATTTATCTTGAGATAAATTGTCTATAGCAAAAAATTGATGATAAAAAGTTAATGGATAACGACAAAAAATGACAAGAGAAAATTATTTCCATGTCATTGATTTGATTCATGTATAAAAAGTAATTATTTCTCAGAAACATAAAAGATTTCAGAAAATAATTATTACTTAAATACAAATTGCACGTATTGCAAAATAAATGATCTTATGTAACAAAAAATTAACTAGATTTTTTCACTAAGTAGTATCACCAATATCCAAACAGTCGGTACAAAGACAAGATTTATTGCGTCAACCGCGTGTCGGCGAATTATGAAAATTACGAGATTGGTAATAGTTCACTTTAATCTATATGATAGCGTTGGACCGTAAATGAACCGATATAATGAAAGTACCGTGCGGTTTCGTAGGTGTGGAGAGAACGCTCGTGTTCGTTTGGTGAAGGTAAGATCAAGACTGTCGCGAGAGAGAGTCGTTCGTTAGTTTATTATCGATGATAATAAATGACGTCACATTCTCTTACGAAGCATAAACATGCGAATCTTTCCGGTACGTTATAAATTTTTCCCAATTCAATGATTTGCATATATCGACAGGTTCTCTTGCTTGTTGATCATGTTTTTTTTTTATTATGCTGACTAATATCATGCATACAACGAAAGTGCTACATACATATATGGATTATACTAGACTTCATATCGTAATTAATGTATAGACTATAAAAAATTATTGGTTTCAATTCTCTTTTAAAATTGCATTTAATATAATTTATGCAGAAAGAAATATATATATATA
>NW_021849849.1:1296496-1297403 GCF_003651465.1 Formica exsecta | reverse complement strand
ATATATGTGTGTGTGTGTATATATTTAATTAATATAAATTTAATTAATCTAAACATATACTCAGACAACACAAAAAACCGAAAGACACGCTAAAGATGTGTAAAGGACGATAAGACATCTTTAAGTCATTTTTTAAGCCGTTTTTTAGGAATATGTGCTGTCTCAATGATGAAGTCTACTATTCTATTACATTTTGTTATAGTTCCGACCATTATTGTATTTTTCATTTTCTTAAAATGCAAGCATAAATTAATTATTAATTAAACGTTTGCTATATCACTGTCAGACTTTTCATTTTTTGATTTTACGATTTATATTATAAATCGCGTATGCTATATATATATCAACAACAACGATATTTATCTACTTATTTAATTCAATGATGCATGTTGTACTATCTTATATCAATGGCCCTGCCTCATCTTTTCATATGCCAGCGGCAAATCTTGAAAGGAATACACTTGTTGAACAACAGGTACAATTTATAGGATATAAAATATCAAATTATATGCAACATATTATTAACAAAATAAATACATTTTAAAGATTTCTAGACAATAATACATACTTCTTTATTTTCCACAAGTTTTTGAAGGACATTAATTCCTGTTTGCAGGATGGTATAAAAAATACCCATTTTACACAGTTATTTTCTCGCTTTGGAATATTAAACTTTAAAAAATCTAGCATATTCTTTGCCATTCCTACAACTAGCCCATGTTGATCAGTATGTTTCAATTGTGGCGAATTTAATGCTATATAAGTACTGTGCGGATAACCTTTCATTCTGACGTGCTCTGGTCCTTGATTGGCGCAATCTAGGATTATATCATATCTGATTGCAAATATAATATATACATATATAATAACTCATATATATATGAACTCATATATATATATATATATA
>NW_021849849.1:1267117-1296331 GCF_003651465.1 Formica exsecta | reverse complement strand
TATATATATATATGAATGCAATACATTTTAGTTTGATATGAAATTACTTACGGTCCCTCTGAAATAATTTTTATGTCAGCACCATCTTATAATCAATAACAATATTGGCACCTAAACTCTGTAACATATCCATAGTATCACTGCTGCACATGCTAATTACTTCTTCGTCTTTGTATCGTAATCTTGGTAATCGTCTATTGTATGTTCCACCAGTCAAAATCTTGGCATGGCACATCAAATTTTGAAGAGTTGTGCCATAACCATCTATAATAAAAAATATATATATGATTTTTTATTGTAACTATTAGTTATATAGGATTAAATAAGCCTTTTTCATTGCAGAAACAATGTGAATTAAAAATATATTGAAAACTTTACTAAAATAAAATAGCATTAATGTTTGACCATTTTTATATAGTTTCTATGTTATAATATACATGTTTACTATATTTATTTATACACATTCGGCTAAAAATATAGAGTGTAATATTTTATTTTATAATTTTGTCACTTTCAAAACAAAAAACACATATACAATCAGAAATAGAGTACCTATTTGTCACTGCAATATCGATGGGATTCACTCTAGCAGCTTCAAACTTTATCAAAATATCTGTTGGTTGCATGATCACCGGCATTCTGACATTAGACAGTTAAATCCTCCAATCCATTATATGAATATATCTGCCCAGCTTGCATCTTGTTAGGTTTTCCTTTCACATTGATTGACAGTTTCGCTAGGAAGCGAAACTACACTGATCCTATAATGCATTTTAATCTCAGAATTGTTTTGTGAGATTAACATTTCTAATTAAATCTCCTTAAATATTGAATATGTTCGTATCAAAAGATTTCTAAGATTAGAGAAACATGTAAACAAATTTTTTGATTAGAATTGCATGGCTATCTTTTGCTAAGGATACATGTGTGAAATACTCATTTATTTGGAAGCGAAATGCAATTGTAAATATGTGGAAATGGTTGTCGTCTGGCAGCAATATTTCGAACAATGATTTATGAAAGGGCCACAATAGAAAATTGCATGGTTGTTTTTTGCTGGATGGACACATGTGTGAAATACCGGTTTATTTGGAGGCAAAGTATGATCGTAAACGCTATCTTCTTTGTCAAAGATGTAAGAGAATTATAAAATAACTGTAGAATTAATATAACATACATGATAAGAATAAGTTTATTGACTCAATTATATATTATTTTGTTTAACATTTGTCTTTTATAAATTCTTGAATATATAAAATGTAAAACTCAATAATTAAATTTTTAGAATATTTTTGATATTTAAAGAATAACCATTCAAAAAGTTGTATTATGTTAAAAATTAAATTATTATGAAATACTCTGAGAAGGAAAATTTATATATTATAATTATTGCATTTACATCAGCATTAACAACAGCATCTTATTATGACGAAAGAGATAACCAAAAGTCTCTTCATGCTACCATATCTTTGTTTATGAATCATAGTTTTCCAAGCTCGATAAATCAAACTGATAATCTCCAAAGAAATTTCTTTTTTAAAGAAGAAAGAAATTCAATAATTCTTAATTCTTCTGATTATAAGAATAATTATAATGCAAGAAAAAGCTATACTGAAAAAATCATATGTGTAAAAGAAAAGGAAGAAAAAGCTACTGATAACAATATTACTGTTTTTCTTATTCCTTCTTATCATATCTTTGAAGAACCAATCAAAATAAAACTAACTTCAAAAGATGCAGAGAACAATATTCATGGTAAATTTAAATCAAACTCTTCATTCAGTAACATCATTGTATTTTCAAGAGGTAACAACAAAATTTAGAATAAATCCATATTTAGATATTTACCAATCCCTGTGTTTAATGCAAGATCAAGAAAAAGCTAGTGATAACAATATTACTGTTTTTCTCATTCCTTCTTATCATATCTTTGAAAAACCGATCAAAATAAAACTAACTTCAAAAGATGCAGGGAACAATATTCATGGTAAATTTAAATCAAACTCTTCATTCAGTAACATCATTGTATCTTCAAGAGGTAACAACAAAATTTGGAATAAATCCATATTTAGATATTTACCAATTCCTGTGTTTAATGCGAGATCATATAACAAAATTAAAATATATCCAGGGATATTTCGATCTCTCGTCTATTTTCTGCCTAATCGATATTATTATCCATAGTATCATGTCTGATTTAATCGAAAAAAAGATGTTTCTATATTAAAATAAAAATCGATATAATTATATCATAATATTCACAAAGTTAGTATAAAATAAAAAATAATTATTTTTAAAATCAATAAATATATAATTAATATTAATAAAAATTATTCAATTTATCATTTGTTATTTTTCTAATAAAATAAAATAACTATATAGAGTATTTTGTATTTCTACAGAGAAATCTCTTGCAATAAATTCTCAATTTTACGAACAAATGAACAAAATTTAGAATAAATCCATATTTAGATATTTACCAATCCCTGTGTTTAATGCAAGATCATATAATAAAGTTAAAGTATATCCAGGAATATTTTGATCTCTCGTCTATTTTCTGCCTAATCATACTATTATCCATAGTATCATGTCTAATTTAATCGAAACGAAGATATTTCTATATCAAAATAAAAATCGATATAATTATATCATAATATTCACAAAGTTAGTTCAAAATAAAAAATAATTATTTTTAAAATCAATAAATATATAATTAATATTAATAAAAATTATTCAATTTATCATTTGTTATTTTTCTAATAAAATAAAATAACTATATAGAGTATTTTGTATTTCTACAGAGAAATCTCTTGCAATAAATTCTCAATTTTATGAACAAATGAGAAGTATCTCAAATTTATAATATTTGAGATACATATTTATATTCTTTTTATTCAACATATATTTTTATATTATTTCAAAAATATTTTCTTCTTCTTGAAAGATTTTGTATGATATTCTATGAAATTTCAATGAACGACTATTTTTATAGTTTTCATAATGCACACAGTTGTTAATATTGTACAATAACTCACATAATTAATTTTTTATTTAGCACTACTTTTTCTTTAATGCCAAATTTATTAAAATTTTCTTTTAATAATCTTCATCTTTTAAGATGTAATGAACAAATTTAAAATTTGTAAAATCTTTGATTGCATATATTATGAATCATATCCTCATCAATAAACAATATAGTTTTAAAATACATTTCTGTTTATGTCATTTATATAAATATAAAACATATAGAATTTCTTTAAAATAAAATCTGTTGTACTATTACACTTACTCTATATTATTATATAGTTTTCACAGATGTATCAATAGTATTTATATTTGATATTTGCTAAAATTCTTCTTGAATCGCGTAAACATCCCTAAATGACAACATAAAGTATCGTATATAAATCTATTTTCAAATATTATAATAATTTGTCAAATACTACAATTATCAAGTATTATAATAAATAAATTATCAAGTATCAATAATTTTATATTTTTCTTTAAATCTTTATCTATAAATCTATAAAAGTCAAAATAGGTTGTCAAACTGCTTGTTGTATATATCATACAGTGAATAACTCAATTGTTATCAATAATAAGATATTACCGTAATTGTAAGCATCCAATCTTTTACTGTATTTGCATTTCCTCTCTATTTTTGTCTGGGAGAGAAAGTGTTGAATACGGAACTCTAGTCGAGAAGTATTCATGTGATAAAATTAAATCGAATAATAATTTATGTTATCATATGTTATTATCATAATGACATTCCACGTTCTCCAACTACAAATAATACAAAACAATGTCAACAATATTCAAATATGTTTGAATAAGAAATAAAAAATAAGATAAAAAAATGTAATAAGAATGCATTCTTTTGTTAGATCTGATTATTAAAATGAAAGTGAAGCATGGATAGAAAGATTCGCTTTCATTTACATACGTGTATAAACATTGAAATAAACAGGTTAGAAACTAGCTCGGTCTATCTATCAAGCATCTTTCAACTTTGCTGTTGCGAACAAAACATCCAGATTCTCGTATACTGTTCCGTGAGCGTGGTCCTCGCGAATCATGACTTTCGAGCTGTTTCTTGTTACAAATATTTGCAACAGCCGTGACAAGGGAGATGTTACCATTCTTCATATCGTGATACATACTGGAGACATACAAAGACAACTGGAGATAGTTGAATGTTTCGTTAAAAATACGAATGCGTATCGTAATAAGCATTCATTTTCACATCACATCGAAGAAAAAATATTAATTGTGGATATCTCGTATCACATCCATTTGCATAAAGACTTTAAACGATTTTAATTCCCGCGCCAAATGTTCGAGAACTGCTCGGCGATTTTCGGTAGATTTCGTGCGACTTCTTCGACTTGATTGGCTGATTTTAAAAATTTTGATTCCGCGAGAATGCGTGTCGATATATCCACTAATGAGATAGCTCGGTACATTCGCGAATTACTACCTTAGAGCTTGACCAATCAGAACAAGGAATACCGGCGCTAATTTCAAGACGTTACGTCCGGCTTCTTCCTCTTTTCCCGCGGAAACGGCGTTTGGTACAGACGCAGAAATTGCAAGGTTCGATAATATCCGCACAGGTAAGCCGACAAAGAGATAATCGAACCAAATAGATACGATTATATGCAATAGAATTGTTTTCTTGAAAAGACTATGAGAATATTTAATAGTTTTATGGCATATTAGACGAGGATTATAAGAATAAAAAATCAAGCGTCTTTTCGGTTAAGATAATCGGCCATTATGGATATACTTTTATTCTGTCCATCTTTCGAGTATTTGTTTAGAGACGAGTCTATTCTTCTACATGTATTTATAATCAAATTTACATTATGTCTAATATTATCCTTATCCAAAGCTTGCTTAGGTATTAATCGCAGAGTATCTTATTAGGTTAACGGCGCGGCGCGGCGTCGTATTAATTTTCGAGACGCGATCGCGAACTATAAGTATGTGTTGGCTGTGAGTATCAACTTGCACAATTATTTAATTTGATTAAGCGATTAAACGTATCGCGACAACGGCTTTTTGTCGAAGAAAATATTTTGCGCGCTACATTTATTTGAGTAAATAGGAATAGCGATAATAATTTATGGAAATCATTGTCTCTTATGATATACTTTCATATATTTACAATAATTTTCATGTATTAAAATCATATTTTAATCATTTTTGATTGTGTATTAATACAATGGGTAGCATCACCAGCCATTAAAATGTTGTGCAAAAGTACCGCTCATTAATTATATTCGGGTGTGATTAATGTGTGCGTTATTGTAATTAATTGGTTTTTTTTTCCAGAGGATATCATGAAAGAGCGATAATGGTGTAATAAGAGAGGGAAATAAGAGAGGGAAGTAAGAGAGTCAAGCGTCTTTTCGGTTAAGATAATCGGCCATTATGGATATACTTTTATTCTGTCCATCTTTCGAGTATTTGTTTAGAGACGAGTCTATTCTTCTACATGTATTTATAATCAAATTTACATTATGTCTAATATTATCCTTATCGAAAGCTTGCTTAGGGATTAATCGCAGAGTATCTTATTAGGTTAACGCGCGGCGCGGCGCGGCGTCGTATTAATTTTCGAGACGCGATCGCGAACTATAAGTATGTGTTGGTTGTGAGTATCAACTTGCACAATTATTTAATTTGATTAAGCGATTAAACGTATCGCGACAATGGCTTTTTGTCGAAAAACATTTTGCGCGTTACATTCATTTGAGTAGGTAGGAATAGCGATAACAATTTATGGAAATCATTGTCTCTCATGATATACTCTCAT
Source organism: Formica exsecta (assembly GCF_003651465.1). Taxonomy (NCBI): domain Eukaryota; kingdom Metazoa; phylum Arthropoda; class Insecta; order Hymenoptera; family Formicidae; genus Formica; species Formica exsecta. Next base: position 1,290,510 of record NW_021849849.1, on the reverse strand, counting down.
ATACTTACAATAATTTTCATCGTATTAAAATCATATTTTAATCATTTTTGATTGTGTAGTGTATTAATACAATGGGTAGCGCGTCACCTGCCATTAAAATGTTGTGTAAAAGTACCGCTCATTAATTATATTCGGGTGTGATTAATGTGTGCGTTATTGTAATTAATTGGTTTTTTTTTCCAGAGGATATCATGAAAGAGCGATAATGGTGTAATAAGAGAGGGAAATAAGAGAGGGAAGTAAGAGAGGGGAAGGAGAAGGCCCGGGACGGCATCAAGCGACGGTGAAATAACCATAAGGTGAATAATTTGTTATTTTTTATGTGTATATTATCATTATTTGAAACAATTTAATAAAAGCAAAATTTTAATGCGCGCTATAATTACATTTTGAGATGTAGTTTGGACACTTGCTTTAAATTAGATTAAATAGATAAATTCGTATATTTTACAGATTAACACTGTATATTACGCTGTATAACTCGGTAGCTGCACATCGCACCGATAAAAATTTGAACTGTTTTCTATTTTAATTACAAAGTAATGGATTTGTGAAAATTAACAGATATATGTATAAAATATATTTAAAAGTTAACAAATACGATTTGTGAAAATTAACAGATATATGTATAAAATATATTTAAAAGATAACAAATACATTAGAAACAAAAATCAAACAATTTATAATATTCTTCTGATATTCTGATTTATATATTAAAATATAAAAATATAATAATATTAATATAAATATAATATTAATATATAAAAATATGTATTCAAATTTGCAATAATAATAAATGCAATAATAAATTTTTATTTATTAATTTTTGTAAATTACTCCATATTAGAAATCACATTATTTATCTTAAAATCATATTAAAATATAATAAAAATTATATGATAACAATAAAAATTTAAATTAAGAATATAGAAACATTATAAATCATATACTTCACATATACATATAATATAATATACAAATCCATTCTGTCTTAAAATGGACAAATTAGAATAAAGTAGGCCAAATACTTAATCCTGGAATATATAAGAATGCATGTCAATGTGCATACAAAAATGCAGACATAGAAATAATTTATAAATTGGACATTATTTTTATTTATACATTATTTATACTAATTTGGTTATTTAGTCTGTAAAAAATATTTATGTAGGTCGAACATACTTTTTGTTTTTGCTTAAGATTGTACTCATTAAATAGAAGATTCAATGTACACAATAATGTTTTAAAATATTAATTACTTTGGACTGATAGAATTTAAATTTAATTTGTATGTTACAGATGGATGTAGCTGATGGTGCTGTCAATCTGAGAGGAAGAGGAAGTCAAGCAGAGACATTGAACGCCGAAAAAGCAACATTGGAGTGAGTATTTACTATCTATTTGTTAGTTACATAAAATAAAATTATATAATTATATATCTGCTGAATATTGTACGTATCGAATATCAAATTTAATTTTTATTTTCTGGATATATTTTAAGCGCTGCTACAATTTGGATTTTATTAACATGTTACAGATCAACATAGAATTCTGTCAACGCCTCTGACAACCTAAGAGGAGGAGGAGGTCTGGGAAAGGCATTGGGCGACGGCGGAGCAACCTTGGGGTGAGAATATATTATTTATATATTTGATTATAATTGTATATTAAATCAAAATTTATTGGTTGTATTAAATCAAAATTTGTTAAATGTATTAATTCAAAATTTAAAAAATTATATGATTATATTTTTGTTTATTATTGTACGCATGAAAAAAAAATTTAATGCTTACAATAATTTTTTGAAATGTTACTTATTTTAGGCGCTGCTACAATTTATATTCTATTTGATTGTTACAGACCAACATAGCTTCGATGCAGTCAACTCCGCTGTTGCGCATCGGGTGGTGAGCGATACGAATTACATTTTATTACGAGGTAATGGTTTTGTAGTGAGTTGATTGTAGATTTTGGATTTTAGATAGACTGTAGATTGTAGTTAGTTCCATTACCTCAAAATGAATAAATGGATTACAACAGCTTAGATTAATATTTTACTTTAAAATAAACAGAAAACACTTTATAATACATTTATAATACGTAGATTTAAAATAATTTATTTTAAACACATACTAATGATTATTGATTGCGTTTGATTATAAATTCTTTAAATGATTATATAATCATTAATAATTTAATTTTATATACATACATTTAATTCTAATTTTTTGTAATCCTATTCATATGGATTGATAACTTTGGCTTTACACTAGTTAGAGCAATATATTGTGAAATAACATGTATGTGCCAAAAGATATTTCGCGGGTATTTTATCGCGACCGAAAGAAATCAAGAAGTAGTGATTTAAAATTTGCAGAAGAATTTACGATAATATATTAAACTTTCTATAGTACAAATTATACGCGTCAAATTATAATTTATTTTTTATTTCTGAGATTGACCGGTTACATATTTCGGCGAAAATAGCACGACAAGCCGTATTAATTGGAAATAAGTTGTGGATTAACGACACCCGAAGATTGATAGAGCAAATATATGGAGTTCTCGCAAAAGAAGAAACGTAAAAAACTTCTTTTCAATTAACTGTTATTTGTTTTTATTAATATTAATTTTAATTAATATTCATCAAAAGTTTTTAAATAGGGGGAAAGAAAAATATTATTAATACTAGAAAATTAATTACTAATGAAGACGTCGTCGCCGAAGAAGGCCTCGTCGTGGGAGAAGGCATCGTCATCCGTGTCTGGCATAATGAATTCGCTAAACTAGTGTGATAAACTATTGAATAGATTGACTCCGGCAATTCAAAAATCTAAGACACGTTAGAATATCGTGCAAACCGTGCGTTTAAATGCGGGTGCGTCGCGCAAAATGTCGCGTGTCAAAATGCGGGAGTATCGTGCAAAGTATCGCGCGTTTAACTGCGAAAATGTCGTGCAAAGTGTCGCGCGTCGACGGTTTGTTGCATCATCGCGTGATATCCCAATTTTGTAATTGTCAACGAGAATATCGTACCACCGATGCCGACTAAATGGGATGTCTCATTGAGACACGTTGTCTATGCAACGTTCTCATGCCTCTTGTGTCGCGGCACGAGGTGATGTCGACCGCGTACGTATGTTCATGTACGTATGTACATGGATTGTGCGGTTTTGAGCTTAGGCTCAAATATCGGCTGATTGAGGTCACGCTCTGCTTCGACAAATAGTTCGACCCGAATCGGTTGGAGGAGGATCGATCGTCTTGGAATCGCCGTTAATGAGTCCCTTCTCTTGTACCGTCAGCAATATATGTATCGCATTGAGAGTTGACTGGATTAATTAGGCCTGATTTTCGCTCGCTAGAGAGGTTGACCTCCCATTTTTTAAGTTGTATAGATTGTTGGCGCTTAATAAATAGGGATCTTCATTCTCGAAGCGTCTGCCCTGCCTTTTGATATCGCCTGTGGTATAGCACCCTGGTGTCTCAACTGAAATTGTACCTAATCAAGTTCAAATCAACCTGAGATGCGAACATGCGCGGACAAGAGTCGCGCGAATCTCATTCACGTTCGATCTCATTCGATGGAATCAATCTTCTTTCGATTTGGGCTTAACCCTTGCTCGAAAGTAACGTTGAATTCCCGAGTTGTTGGCTCGTCGTATGATTCTCGCGCAAAATGGGATATTTCGCGATCGCGAAAATCGGAAATGCTTAGTAAAGTGCCGCGCGTTTTAGTGCGGGAGTGTCGTTCAATGTATCGCACGTGTAAATCAACAGATTCTGACAACGGACAATTCTGACTAAGCTAAGAGGAGGAGGAGGTCTAGGAGAGGCATCGGGCGCCGGTGGATCATTCCTGGGGTGAGAATTTATTATTTATTTATTAGATGTATTAAATCAGAAAATTATGAGTTGTATAAAAAAAAAATTATATAATTATATATTTGTTGTATGCTGTGCGCGCGTATCAAAAATAAAATTCTCGATACATACAGCAATCACATTTTTTGGAAATATTAATTATTTTCGCACACTGCTATAAGTCGGATTTCATTTATGTGTTGCAGATTAGGGAGAACTAATTTAAATACATTTCTGTTTATTATCGTACGCTTGGAATATAAAATCAAAGGGTACTATAATAATTGTACAACATTTATATAATTATTGCGAGCATCGCTATAATTTCGATTATTGATTATGTATTGTATTTGTTTGTTATAGATCTACACAAAGCTTCGATGTAGTCAACTCCGCTGTTACGCATCGGATGGTGAGTGGCAAAATTCATTTTTTTATAAGGTAACAGTGTTGTAGAGATTAGATTGTAAAGATGTAGTTGTAGATTTTGTAGACTGTAGATTGTAGTTAATTCCATTATTTCGAAATGCATGAATGGACTACAACAGATTAGGATAAATATTTCAGTTTAAAAATACAGAAAATATTTTATAATACACAGTAGATTTAACTTAATTTATTTATCTTTTAATAAACAACACACTAATGATAATTAATTGTATGTGTTATTATATATTCTCTAAATCATTATATAATTATAATTATTGATACAATGTAATTATAAAGATTGTTATATTTAATTCTAACTTTTTGTAATCCATTCATCCATGTTTGTTAACATGTGTGTTAACTTGGCTTTGCAAATTGTAAATTTTAAAAATTTATTGTACGTATTCTTGAATTACTAATTTTATTATGCATAAATATTAAGTTGTTCGATTCGTATATATCTAAATTTAGAGCAGCTTTATATTAAAGATCTTTCCTTTTCTTCAATATTTTTCAGCAAATTATTATAACGATTTTTTAATCATACATTTACATCACAATTGAGTTCAACAAGATGCATAAAAGAGAGATTTGGGCAATGGAAAGAAACGTGGCAATTTCTATTCTATCGATAGATTTTTCCTGCACGACGTTTCTTTATAAAATATTGATTCCGTACCAGCCACCGATTGCAAGAATTTCTACTTATGTTGCAACTCTGTTTTAACAACGCACAGTATTCTAAATTAACTCGATTGCTCTGGAAACTTGGTAGATGGTGCTACGAATATAATCATAGTGAAAATATTTTCCGGAGATTTCCCGCGAGACCCTTTGGATCAAACCCCTCCCCTTTTGTCTCATACTCCGTTGGTTACTTTCGTATTCAGCGCACGAGGGATCGAGAGCTGACCCTACATGAAGGGTGGCTTTGTGGTTCGCGGAATGGGGACTTCACCCTTCGTAAAGGGGGTGGAGAGTGCCACAATGCCGTCCGAATCTGCGCCATTTTGTAAGACAGAAGACAGAGTAGCATGCTGGAAAAATTCTCAGATAATTGCAAACAATCTAATTATTAATTTTACATAAAAATGAGAGACGAGAATTTTATGAAAACTATTTTATATGAAAACAATTTTTATATGAAAATTAGATTTCCAGTAAATTTCATATTTCGAAATATACAAGACAAAACATGAATAAAGGAAATACACAGAAAAGTGCTACTTTAATAATATCGGATTTTTTCATTCAAACTGTCAGATTATAAAAGCTTTATATTCATCGTTTTTATAAAATTATTTAATAATCGAATATATTACATGTTGCATTAAATTAGTATAACTATTTTACAAAAATCTGCTTTAATTTGTAGGACTTTTCAAAATTATAGTAAAATTTGAAAAAACGCAGAATGTTTATAAAATTTCGTATGTTACCAGCGCTTTTTGATTTTAAAGTTCAATATGTCGGTATGAAAACAGCTCTTATAAATTTCACAAAAATTTAAAATAGAACCCTATTAATTAAAAAAAATAGAAAGATATACTAAATCTGAGATCTTACTATTTCTTAGTTAATAAATGCTGGACTTTATCAAAATTGATATGAATTCAACTAGTTATCTACTTATGACTACTTATCAGAACCCCAATTTCAAACAACGAGCTTTGAATGTTACATTTGATCGAAATAAAATTATAAAAAAAAATTTATGTTTATCAGAATTCCTCTAATTATAAGAAATGTGAAAAATACTGTTAATGTGTTAAAATTATATATTTGGCTTATTCAAAAAGTATATAAAAAGTCATTGATATGAGATTAATATTTTATACACAACGTTTTTATACACATCTAAAAGATATTTTTAAACAAAATGTTTTTAAAAAAATATTCTTGAAAAAGATATACATTTTAATTATTATATATGTGGAAAATAATAAAAGTTAAGGAACATGTCAGCATAATTGGCATGGATAAATTCGATATTTTTATATATTAGTGTCAAAAGTAATTCTATAAAAATTATGTTACATTTTTCATGTATGCAAAGAAACTAAACGTATATAATTTTTAAACATAAAATGGTTTGATTTTTTAATATTTATTTTCATAAACGTTACATCGATTAATCACAAAGATCTTTTCAACGTTTTTACAAATTATTTTACCGTAAGAGAAAAAAAGAAAGAGAAAACAGAACTTGGATAATTTTATAATCATCTCTTCAATATTAATAACACGTATATTTTCGATCGTACATAATCATACAAAATTAGACATTTACGATTTCTTTGTCCCAATTGGTGGCGCCGCCTGCAGTTCGCAAGATTGCCGTTCTTGCTACCATTTTCTTTGTGTTACATGATATTGCGCTTGCTATTTGCGCTTCAATGGACAATCACATATTACACAGACACACATTTATAGAATTTTTCCAATTGACGTTTTTATATTAAAATCTCATTGTGTTCGCTTTGCGTTCAAAATTAATCTTGATCGAAAATAATTCATCATCTTGATATTACAGTGCCAATATAATACCAACGATATTCGATTGAAATTATTTCATGAAATGTAAGAATTGATTATTAATTATCAAGCGTTAACATTTTTTTATTATACACTTATTTTCATGTTAATTACGTAAAGTTATGGGATATGCGTAAGACATTGGAATTTGATAGCATTTATCGCAGTTGCAGTTACAAATTTTCTTTTTCATAGATGTTTTACATTCTTGTTATTCATTTTTCTTCTCGTCAACATTGTTTAATTCATAATTATATATTCTTATTTTAAGAAGAAAAGTTTTCAATACGAAATGAAACATTATACATATATGTGAATTCACTAAACATTCACTAAATGAAACAAAAAGAAAAACATCTAGAATTTTACAGAACTTATCTTTTAATCTTAATTAATTATTATTTTCAGTTTGAATAAAATAGTTGATAAAGTATTTATTATATAGATATTGTAATTGTTTTATTAGGTAAATTAAAAAAATCAATAATAATTTTTTCGTTTATAAAGAACAATAATTATCGAGATCCATTTACTTTTTTATATTTTCTTTGAAAAGCATTAAACTACATCATGTTAAACGTCTAAGCAAGATTGAAAAGTAATACCGTTATCGTTACAATTACTTCTTTTCGGTAACTATAACGGTATAAACGGCATTACTATTTATAATTTTGTTGAAAAAATGTTTGGTAACGCATAAATGTGTATCGAATGTAAAACTGTTATTTTTATTGTTACTTGCTAAATCTACGCGACTTGATGATTTTCTTTCGAAGAAACATACATAGAAAGCATGAAATTCTTTTAAAATAAAAACTAATAATAAAAAATTCTAATCAATTTTATTTGAAGGCAGCAACTTTTATTTTAAAACACGTCATATAATTCTTATAAACGTTTGCATATTAAAATGGATTTGATTCGTAAATTAGCGTATCTTCGAAATTGTATTAGGTCAAATCAGGCAATTTTGCTCATATTTACAAATTAAATTTATTAAAGAATAAATTAAAAATATTCTTTTTATACTTATAGAGTTTGAAAATTGTAAGAAAAAATATTTTTTATAAATTTTTTCTTTAAAAAAAGTTTTTTTTGATATTAAGTTTTTTAAAAAGGTTCTCTGATATTAAAAATTAGTATAATATCAAAATTATTATATATTTTATATTAATAGCGACATTAATATGGAAATTATATATCGCTGCTATTATATTTTAATATAAAGAAAAAAATGTAAATTTTATGTGTGTATTTAATTTAGTCTCGTAATATCGTCAAAAAAGTAAAAAATACCTCAAAAAATTATAACGACTTATTATTTTTGAGTAACAATAACGAGTTACATTTTAAAATCGATGATAAGTAGTGATAACATTATTTTTTAGAAAAAAAAACGAAACGGCAATGAATCATTTTAATAAAATAACCTTACTCTCAACTTTATTTTTAAATAAATTCTAATCCGAGAATTTTTACTGCATTTCTAAGCAGGGTCAAGTGTTTGCGCGGTATCGGCTTCGAATATCGTAGAACATTGCGGCGGCCATAAGAGCGGTCCCCGGGAATATTCATGTGGGCCCCGGGTTCGAATTCTAGGGGACTCTAGCGCCCGTCGACTATTTCGCGGAAATAGTATAATTCCGCTGGCCGTAAAGGTTAAACAAGGGTTCTCGGTCTTCAATTATCAGAGACCGTCCGCAGGCAGAAAGATGCTGGAGTATTCTTAAGGCTCCCTGTCGGCTCCTCTCGACCATCAGTCAAGTCTCATAACTAAGGTCGACCATTAACATTTATGACCTGCAAGCTATAATACGTGAAAACGTCGATCGGACTTGACGCCCGCGTTAAATAAAAAAAAAATCGATCTGTCACATCAAACAGATTGAGACCCGTATATCGAACGAGCTCAAAACGATCTTTGTTATTTGATTAAGAACGCAACTGCACACAAACGGCATCTGTTGAAAAGAATATACTAATTGTAAGAATTGAAAAGGAGAGCGTATAAAACTTTATAAAATATCGTAACTTTTTTTATAATAGAGAAGAGAACGAAGTATCGCTCAGAATGTTACAGTTATGTTCCGTGTTAAAACTTCGGGTAAACAAATGCCATCGTTATTCATGAAAAATTCAAAGAGATCTATTCGCGAAAAAGAAAACGCATTTTCCAAAAAGCTGACTTTAACCAGTTTAATGTAAAACGCATGATTACATGAAATATACTGTCAGTAATATTCGGCTCTTCTATTCGTTTCTTAATAATTATCTACAACTATTCTGCAACGATTAAAATCTGTCTCGATGAAATAACTCAAGAAGCGATAAACTTCTGTCTCGTGAAAGAATATCCCCGCAATTTTCGAAGAAAATAATCACGTGATAAAAGAAGTGTTGATGCTAATTGGCTAATTATATTAAACAAATGATTTTACTATTAGATATACAAATCAAGATTGCTTTTTTATAGGACGGAGCAAAAGATAGAAAAATTCCTTCTATCATCGATACATATATTTAAAAGAATCTTCTCACCAATTTCAAAAATTACAAATTCACTTAATATTATTAATTATTATTTACTTTTTACATTATCAATTGTCTAATAATTTATATCATTATCGAATTTATTATCAGAATAAAACGTTGAGGTAACAACTGACATCGGAGAAAAATTGCCACGGAAATAATAATTTTTCGATTATAAATAGTTATGCATCGAGCACAATTCCCGTTCGTTCAAAACAGATATGCAAGTAATGAAAACTAATCAAGAGTATAAAGTACGCTACTGATAAGAATAGATAGAGTGATTGAAAGAGATAAGATAGCTAGAAATAAAAACAATATTATAAAAGTATGCGAAAATATATTAGTCAATGCACGATAAGCTTCAAACATTACATTCTTGTTCTTTTATTTTAATATTTAATCAGTAATAATCAAAAATAATAATAAAAAAATAATAAAAAGTAATGATAAAAAAAAGTATTGATTAAGCATAAAGTAATTTTATTAATGTATGTTTAAAATAGACAGATATCGAAGAATCCATTACCCCCGTAAGTTTTTTAAAACTGTATAAAGAAATAATTACGTAGAAATACAATCGAGAGAATGGAGAAATAATACATTGAAAGTAAAGTGTAAAATATTTTTTTATATAAATATATTTTATATAAAAATATTATAACTTATTTTATATATATTTCTCCTGTTTAATGAATAACATTGCTAATTCTTCTCAAAACCATTCTCGACGTCTTCTGTAACTGCCGCGAACGAGAAAATCAAGCAATTCGGGGAATAAACATGTATCTCATGAGACATACATATATCCACGAGTTTTTAGGATCACACATCTTCGATTCTCTACCAGAGCGTAGTTTTCTCTCGACTTTAAGCGAAAGAGAGGGAAAGTGTCGAACACTCTCTCTCTCTCGTCTCTATCGTCCACAGAAAGGTCGATCCCTTCCACTCCGTCCTCGAGCTCCCTTTTCCCTTTCTTCCTACTACAACGGGTCTCTCCGGAAAAGCCGGCACGCGGGATCTCGCGGCGGCAAAGGTTTCGCTCAAGGCGTTGCCACTAGCAACCGATAAAACTGCGGAAGACCCTCCTGATCTCCTTTCGAAGAAACTCGCTAGGAATTTCTGCCGCGTTCGGCCCAGTTATTGAGCGAGCTTATTAAGAAGGATTGACATCGTTCGAGAATCGCTATCAAAGTATTGGCAAAAATAATTTCTTCACATTTGTTTTTGCTTTTACTAAATAATTAAAGACGAAAAAAATGCTTTTACAAATGTGCCAGAGAAAGAGAGAGAGAGAGAGAATATGTGTATATTTTAAATATACAAAATTTAAATTTTATGGGCTAAAAAAATATAAGAGATTAATTAATATCTTAAATATAATAATTATTATTTTATTAAATTATAATTACTATTCTAAATATATTTTTCTTCTTTTAGTATAGTATACTTCAAAATGCATATCAGACTCATCCAACAAGCATGAGTCTGTTGAAAATTAAGTCATAAACTGAGACAAAATTAAGAAAAAATTCATGATTGAGCTTCACTTTAGTAATAAAATTTCCAATCTTTTTTCGTTCGTTCCCGATATATATGTAACATGTACGCGATAAATATTTCGCGAAAACACAATACAAATTTTAAAATTTGTCTAACGAAATTAGACAATTATATCTAAATTAACATCGACTTTATAAGGTTTATCTCACAAAAAAATTATTTTACGTCATTAAATAAAGAGAAAGAAACACACAAATTTTTGAGGAAATAAAATCTATTGTTGAATGACCGCTTCGAAGAGACACAAGCCACGATTTCCGGGAGCAGCAGAAAGGGGCAGCCATCGACCCCTCGCATTGGGTCGGGAAAATACAAGCGGGGTCGATATCGAATAGAGGGAAAGGGGAAACTAAACACTCCCCCGAAGAGCTTTAATGTGTCTCGTGAGTTTTCCACACAGTACATGCGTAAACATAGTCGTAAAAATCGCAATCGGAACAGAATGAGCGCAAGAGAAATCGGTATCTTTTTTAAACTTTTTATTACACTTTTTTTAGCAAAACAGCGCTCTCAAAATTAATTTTTTTTTATTGTAACAACAGTATATAATAATAATAATTAATTTATAGAGAAATATATTTAAAAAATCGCAGAAACGCACATTTTTTTGCTTCTCGCTCCTCCAGCTTTAAAGTCAGTTATTATTAATGCTGTTTTACTTAAATCGCGAATAACATCAAACGTTCGGATTTAATGAAGATCGAATCGATACGGCGCTTTGCTTCACGCGTGTGTGCGAGACAAAGGATAAGTAGGTAAAAGTACGGCGAGAGGAAGGTGTTGCACGTGCTTCGTTCTCCGAAACGGCCGGTTCAGGAAGGATATCGGCCCGGTTTCCACCGGCCGTGCGGCGCGCGGAGTCGAGATCTCAAAGAGAAGGCACGCCATTTGCGATCGCACAAAAAAAAAAGAAGAAAAGGAGTAGAGGAACAAACGGATCTACGGGAGTAAGATTCCCCTCTCTCCACGGGGTCGTTACCCCCTTTTAGGATTTAGGTCGCCATCCAGAGGACGCTTAACCTTCGCATTGTATAGATGACGAAAAATTCATTCGATTACGAACACGCGCAGATTTTTCGAGAATTTTCTCCCGTAAAATGACGGAGTAACTGCCCGCGATATCCGTGAGAACGTTATTATTTTCCTGCAATGACGAAGGAAAGGAGGCTTTAATCCATCACGTGACTCATGACTCGGTATTAATCACACTTAACGGGGACAACCGATAATTTCGTAATTGCTGAATAGGCGATAATCGAGTATTATTAACGTGTAAAGTCTAACGAGCAGTGAGAATTGATAACTCGAATTTATCCTCTTTTTAGATATTTATAAATTTGATTAGGGAGTAGTAATTTTTTTTTTTCGTTAAATTTCGATGATGTTTATTGGTACTCGATGATTTCCATCGCGTGACACGAATACAAACTTCTGTTTCCGAACGTTCGCATCTTAAAGAGAATTTCTAGTACCAGTACAAGATATAATATCGCATGCAGGTTAGCATACACGGCTGGCATGTAACACACGTACAAGAGTGCCTGTGAAACGAGAGAAGATCTCGTTAGCCATTCAGCTGTACCTGGCACGCCCATTCATCCCCCTCACGAAACCTCCGCAAGAAGGCTCCTCAGAGAGTACTTCCGGGTTGGAAACCAATTTGCTGAACCNNNNGAACCGTTGAGAGAAAAATAACCGTCCTCTTTCTGATTTACTTACTTTCTGTTTTCGTACAGGATCGTCGTAAATATAGTGCATTTATCTAAGAAATACATAGATGTGATAGACAGATTTTAAGATTGAATTTCTTTAATAAAATGAAATTCTCTTTGTGTTTAGAAATCACAAAGATTTAGTTTCAGATATATTTAGATTCCATTGTTTTATGTTATTTATAAACTAATTAGACAAATAATATTCTTTCAATTTTCTCCGTAGAACGTGAATAGTAGAATCATAGTAAAACATCTCTCTAACGTAAAATAAAAAAAGAAAAGTGCAACATATATTTTAGCATAAAATATATGTATAAAAAAGTGTGGATCATTTTGTTTTTTCTGTTGAAAGAAATAATTCACATAGAAAAAAATTAGAAACGAACACAGAGAAAAATAAAGGAAATGTCGATTCTTGTTTTACAATTCTATCGTATTTTAATCTGATATTCCGTGAGAGAGATTCAAAATTTCTAATCGTCAATTATTTTATACTTGCAATTGAAAGTCGCTATTGCTGTTAGCTGTTTTTCATACTTTTATCGCGCGTGTCAATCTACTTATTCGCGCAATTTTTATTTTATGATTTCATCATCGAATACTTTACCAGCGTTTATAAATTGCCGGTCATTTTTCTTTTAAAGAATTTTGCAGCATATTAATCATTATTTTTTTCCATCAAGTCTCGATTTTTGAATTTCAAGATACACGTGATGCTAATACTATACGCTTCGAAAAATTTCGTTATATCTACTGACAAATCGTCGCTCAGGTAGCGGAAGGTTACCTTGTCGAGAGAAAAGCCTCAAGGTAAACAGCGTTAGAAAATTCCACTCATTGTGTGATCTAGCGATAGGCTCGGAAACTCGGTCCCGAAACGCCGCGTATCTACAATACTACCCTACAGTTCTGTTAATTTAAAAGCTCAACACACGCATACAAGCGTACGAACATACGCACGTCCAACCAATCCTAAGCGTGTCGCTTTCTAGGAATTCATAGGCGTAGGATTAGTTCTACGCTAGACCTAGAAAAACGATCTTCCCGACTTTTCTCGAAAATGGTTATGAAATTAGAAGATGCAATCGGTCTATTGCTCGAATTGTATAGCATTTTTTTCAATACAGAATAATGTGTAGCGCTCAGAAACTAGGAATAAAAATAAAGGAAATTATTATAAGAGCAGCTTTTATAAAACTATTTTAAGATTTTACAAAACACGCATTCGATAAGCTGAATGTTCATCAAATCAATTAGCAAGTAATTTTGAAAACTATTTTAAATTAAATATTATAGTAACCTAATAAAATCTAATATTATTCTCGACTTGGAATTTTCTGAAATTTTAATGGAATTTGATGAGAATCTTTATTCTTTGTTAACTTGTTAAGGAAAAATATCGAAATAATGAAATATCGAACATGAATCGAAAATATTTAAGTGGAAAAGATAAATATGAAAATGTACATTATATTTAGAAAGTATGTACTTATATATAAAAAGTGCCATTATGATGTATTAATTATTAATTTTTACGTCTAGTAGAAATGCCTTTTTTTCTTAGAACACAGCTAACATATTCAAAATTTTCACAAATTGTAAAAGATCCACTGAGCTTTTATAGCAATAATATTTTCATTTGCTATACATAACATTCTTTATGTTATTTTATATACTAGTCATTTTATATATAATATATTTAATTTTAAAAGATAGATTTTTTTCAACAGAAAATATGCAATTATTATAATAGTTTGCCAAAATTTTTTTACTTTGTGCATAGAGATGTTGCAATGATTCATCTTTAAATTATTATTAAAGGAACTTATTAAATATCCATAGTTTCATAATCAATTGACAATAAAGTTCGTATTAATTTATAAAATAATAGTCATTATCACACAAGCTATACTTTAATCCATATATAAAATAATAATGTTCAGAATAGAATTTTGCTGCAATTATAGTATTTTTTATTTTGATGTCTGAAAAAGATTTATAACTTGATATCAATATTATTATATTTAAAAAAATATTATAATTGTATTAATATATATAAACATACACATACAGATTGTTTCACATCTATTACTGCGTCGTGATCAGAATTATGCTACCGGAAACGAACGAGCTCGCGTTTCCCGCGTCGACTTTTCGTGAAGGGAGAAAAATAAACGTGGGGTGCCGATAGGAGGAAAAAAGAAAGACGGTGAGAGGGGATACGCAACGGTGTTTGGGAACGGGAAAAATTTTTTCACGGTTTGGGGAGACGTTGCGGAGCAAAGGGTGAAGGGTCATAGAAAGGGAAGGGCGTGCGAGAAGGGAGGAGGGTTAACGTTTAGGAAAAAGGAGAAATATAAAATAAAACCACTCCTCGTTGACGTTCGTCGACGGGGTGGTCAGACGAAGGGTGCGTTGGCCCGCGCTTTTTCGGCACGAGGCACTTCGCGGAATCTAATTGGTTGATCGGCAGGCGGCCATCTTTCGAATGGGCGTAGCCGGCCGGTTAATGTAGGGTGAGTCACCCCGCGCACCGAAAAGCCTATGCCTCGGTCGACCAGCAACCCCCTCTTGCTTCTATCGCCTTCTCTCTCTCTGTCCCTATCCCTCCTATCTTCAGCCCTTTTCCGTGAATCACACCCTCTTCTTTTCCTCGCTCTTGTCCCTTTCCCTTCTCAGTTCCGATCTCGGTCCAAACCCTGCTTAACCGACATTTATCTTTATCCGTCTTTTTAACACGCTCCGATCTATTTTCAGTTATTTTGTATTTCAACTTTATTTGATTATGTATTTTATATATTTTTTTTCTACTAATGAGACTATAATCTCATTATTAGTGATAAAAAAGTAATTATTTATATTTTATCTTTATTTTTTACTATAAAATCTCCTTCTATCTTCTTCTCCTTAATTGTTTCATTGCATTATATTCTATATCGCAGAATACATTTTGGAATTTTAAATAACTTTGAACATAATTTTTTCAGCACAAATCTTGCAAACGCAAATAGTATATTAAAATATATGATATGCGCGATAAATAAAAAAGTTGCGATTTTTATTACGTTTTAATATTGCATTTTATTACATTTTATGATTTTGATCTATTTGAGCGCTAAAGATATTTACTTGTATTTGTGACTTATCATTCTTTCGAATTTCCTCCTTTCGATTCTTCTCTTTGTTTTTATCTTACATCCTACTCTCCTTTTTTTATTTTTTCATTTCTCTCTTTTTTATCTAGTTTTCTTCGATCATTCTTTTATTTGATCGCGTCGTAGCATTCGACTTTCCTTTCTCGGATACTTGGACACTTTCACCCATGATACAGCGCATTCCCTTTTCTCTCTCGATGCCTCCTTTGTTATCCTTGTTCTTCTATCTCTCGCTCGATCCTTCCTTCCGTCCCTTCCTCCTCTCCCTCTATCTGACGCTCTTACTGTGCTCACTCCCTGAGACTTTCACGGTCGCTACCACCCTTGAAACACGACTGTGATCGCAAGGAAAGGCGGGGAGAGAGGGTCAGATACCCGGAACAACTTTCCCTCGTCGTTTTCCTGTAGTACATGGATATAGGATTAGAAGCGCATAGCCACCGATTTCTGCGACTGTAACAATTCTGAGTTTTTACGAAAAAGAAAAACCGTTTATTTTCTTTTAATTTTTGTTCCTTAATAATTTCCGCGATTTTAATATCACACACAGCTCTCACGATTTTAATTGAATGAAGTATTGCAATTTGCTCATTGCACATACGCCGTTTCCATTCTTTTGTAACGAAAATCTTTGTTAAACATCGTGCTATAGTAAATAGAATAACAAGAATAGAACAGCACAACAATAAAAAAGATATTCAATTTTCAATTCAATTCTATTTCTTATTTATTTATTTCTTATTTATTTATTGCCATTGTACATGAATAACATAATGCATATAACAAAGAAAAACGTAATTTAATTAAAACTATTATGAACTATTAATAAAAAAATTTATTATGTATTCTATTTTACTCGTATATATATGAAGATTTTTTAAATATCAGATATATTAAAAATATATTATTTTATGAAACAATAAAGGGTATCTTATAATTATAATGTGTATTTTGAATGGCATCAGAACAAACATTTTTTGGGGAAAAAAATAGCGACACTGGAAAAAGTCTGATTTCTTTTTTACGACGCTATCTCATTTATGTTACGTAAATATCGCGCGGTTACATAAACATAAAAAAAAAGAAATAAAAGTTTAATATGTACGTGGAAAGGACCGTTGCACTCCGCGAGTGCATCATGCGTGAAATGCATTATCTCTCAGCGAGGCGGGATTGCCCCATCGCGGAACAATATCTCACCAATCCGGCATCAAGCGCTTGTTCCGCACGATGCACCTATGCAGCGTACGCGAATATGCGTTGCATTCCTTTCCCTCTCCATCACGAATACATCCACCAATAGCGCAGAGACAGCGACTAACAATAAGCGGTATAGGCTCCAGATGATTTATTCGTACTATTTGAAATATCGGATTTTTATATGATTATGTATTCTTATCAAACAAATATTGTTTCTATATAAATGTGAATAGATCGATATTTTAATTGTGAGGAATATCTTGCATTTATATAAAGATTATAAAGATTCGATCCAATTAAATATTTATAATTAAAACCGTCGATTTAATATAGTTGAAATTTTTAACGAGGAGTATATATATCTATCTAAACTATGTATGTCTAAAATATTTATTTCTCTGATTCGCAAAATTATAATATTTAATCAAATATTGCAAGTAGGGGAGACAGATTTTTATTATAGATAAATTATTATTTTTCACATTAAACATTTATTTATATATAATTAGGAAAAATAGCTTATACATAAATATATTTATTTTCTGCCAACGGATCTCTGGATAACGATAATCGAGACAAACAGCTCGTACCGAGTGCATCGTTGCAAAGTGCATTATTCCTCTTCCATCCTTCCACACCCAAGCGCATCAGTTCCCCTCCAACAATACCACCACCATCACCATCATCACCACCACCACCGCTATGCAATGCTTGTTGGCTCTCCTCACGACGAGTTGCATGCGACGAGCGATGCACCGATGCACGCCGTCGATTCGAGGACAGGAAAAGGGGGGACACCGCGAAATGGCGCCTCCCCTACTCATTCTCCCCCCTTTCGAAGTGAATCGTCGAACGACTTCCGGGGAGATTGGTGGATTTAATGTTCGTTTCTCCGCGCCGCGGCTTCCACCAATCCGGTGACACGGACGCACGCGGTAATTCGACGCGTGTGCGTGTGACGCATCGCGTGTCGTTGCATCCGAGATGCGCTTTTATGGACGCCATCGGTCGATTGGAGCCGGCTGACATCCACGCATTATAAGGAGCGTGCGAGACGATTTTTTTTTTTTTTTATTTAGTATCGTCGAAAAAACGTGACGGCGAATAGGAAATATATAATATAATAAGGAAATATGTTGCAACAAAGAGAAAAAACGACTTTATAATATATCTATAACTCTGCTCTCTTTATTATTTATTTTTATTACGAACGAGAGAGAAAAATAATTGCGTATGATAATAAAAAAATACACGCCTTTCCGTAATATACTCAATATTATTACAGATCACAAAACTTTCCGATCTTCTAAAACTAATATACCCCTATTTTTCACATTTAAGTCTTGCTATCGAAACTGAGATAAACTTATTGTTAATCCACTTAATTTACTCATCGAAAACTCATATGCTAACGTTTCGCTTATATGCTAAATTAGATTGTATCTTGAAGTTTAAAAGCTATTGACAGTCTATTTTTGAAATTTAAAAGCTTTCTGCCTATGATTTTATTTAGGAAATTAAATAGCGATAATAATGGAATATTTTTTTGCAATATTACTTACACAGAGACTTTATATACAGAGTTTTCAAAAATGTCAAAAATTAATATATAAAAATGAATATGAATAGATCCATAAAAGTGGAAGAAGCTCCACATGAGTTTGTAACTTTTCGGATGTAGCAAATCTCTTCAACCACATCATCCGGTGCTTTTGGTGCAAAATGAAATCTATGATTGTACGATTCCACATAGATTTGAAAATATTCGTGCAAAGTGAAGTTCATCATCGCCCCGTATTTTCGATGTAAAATGAGATTTATAATTGTACGATTCCACGTGGGTTTGCAACTTTTTGCTTGTAATGCTCGGTGCTTTCAGGTTCAAAAGTAGAAAATATAAAGGAGAATGAACTTTCAAGCACCGAACGATATGGAATGGATCTTGTTCCGCACCGAAAGTTGGAAAAACCCATATGGGACTGTATAATTATAGACTTTGTTTCACACACTGAAAGCACCAGATAATGTGAGGTAGATCTCGCTTTGCGTGAACAGTTACAAACACATATAGAATCATACAATTATAGATCTTGTTTTTTATTTTTATATTTACTAAAAAATTATAGACCAGTTCTTTTTTATTTTTATTTTCATTATAAAATATTAGCCTAACTTTTATCTGTTAATGACTTTTCAATAAGCAATGGAAATGACAGCTACAACTTTTTAAAGACTACTCATATGAGTCGTGATCTTGACAACATATGTGAAGATCAAGGTCATTGAAGGAGGGTACACCAATGTAAAGGTTCACTAGAATACTTTTCTAAACCTATGTTAAAATGACTATTTTCATCCTTGAGATAAGTATATGCTTCTAAAATTTGATGACTTATTTCAGAAACGTTCTATAATTATCGGGTTTATATTTAAAATAAATTTGAATAAAGATTAGAGAAATGTTGCATTCTGGAAAATAATTTAATGAAATGATAAGCTGCATAAATTTTTAAGAAATATATCGTACACAAAAGTTTTAATTTTATCTTTAAGAGGATGCCGGACCGTCCTGTTTTACCGGCCATAATAATTATATATTTGCTTAATATAAGGGTTTTGCGGTGTGTATGTGCAAAATAGGATACCTCTCCACTCGGAAATGCATGAAGGAATATAAGTGAACGTTTGAAAATGTATTTGAAAGCCTAGTGAGAAACATTTCGGTGTGCAAAATGTTGCATAGTAAAATCTTTTTTATAAAGCTTCTAAACTCACCTCTCGAAGTTCACTAATACTTTTTGATAAAATGCCGAGTGCGGAGTTCACTTGTTAGGCACGTGCAAGTTGCAGGTTTTTTATATTAAGTAAATATTGACGGCAGAAGCCGATAACAAAACTGTAATTTTTTAATTTTTTTTCACTTTTCATATGAAATCATAAACCCCGCACTCCGTTATTATGTATACTTTAATTATGGAAAAGGATTTGTTGATATCTATAATCAACAAAAATATTTTGCAATCCTACTAATATTCGCATTCTGTCGGTATCCGGCATCCTCTTAATACGGAATTAACTATACAAAATTTTGTTTTATGTAAAACTTGATTAATAAAACAACAAAAAATAATAATTCATCATTGGTCCTTTTTAATAATATCGCGTTCAATTTATATATCTATATATACAAATGTATATAAAAACAATTACAGGATTTTGAAGAAAAACATATAATAAAATTGCACTTTGCTTTTAATAAAACGTTAATATAATTTTATTATATAATGTTTTAAAAAATATTGTGTGCGCCGTATAAGAATAATAATATATTTTATTCTTCGATAATATTATTCCTACATAAGTGTTTCTATGAAGACTCATGCACACAGAAATAATTAGACATAATAATCATCAAAAAATATCTTAAAGTGTAGCAAAATTAAGATACAGTTTTAAAAATTATTTCATACATTTCTACATGATAGAAACAGAAAATCTTTTCGGCCGAATAGAAAATTTAATCTAACTTTTTATACAAGCAACTTTATTGAATATAACTTTATTGAATTAAAACAACTTTCTTTTGGTAAAGAGTCATTTATATGGCAATTTGCATGAATTATTTGTGCGTGTTTTCTCGTAATTTTCTCACTTTTATTTTTTACATTTACACACTTCTTTTCTTTCTTTTTCTTCTCTGTAAAGCATCGGCATATATTTTTATATGTTCGTAGTTTGTCATATACAAAAAGCAAAATAAAAACGCAACTAAAAAAAAATGAAAATATATTAAATGTATTTAACTGGAGCAATTTTTAGATGTTTAATCCATCTTTATATAATTTTTTCAGCTTTGATAAACCGATAATAGAGTCTTTAACAAGAATAAAGATTTAGCAAGGTAATGTCGGATACGCGATCGCGAATTTTAGACCGCCATTCGTACGCTGTATTCATTTGCCATAACTGGACGCCCCAACTTCTCTCTGCCCCTCTGCCCCCTTGCCATATGTATATAAGCGCATATATGTGTACGTACTCACACCGAAATCTGCGAACAGCATATCGCCATGTTTGCACAGTGCATGCCATTTTAAAATCGCTTCTTTATAAATCCCAATTTTTTTAAACTTGAAATCGTATATATTGTAGCTTATATCATAAATTTTATCTTTATACAAAAAATATCTACATACACTATAATATTTAATTTTGTATATATTCAGGGCAAATTTAGTTTCTATAAAATTAATAATATTTGATAATATAGAAAAAACGAGATCAATATCAATATCATCAATAAAACATTATGCGCTGCAAATCGCCAATTTAACTTGTATGGCTTGAATCTCAATTACACATACGTAATTTGTCAAATATCTTTCTTCAAAAAAAAAAAAGAAAGAAAGAAAGAAAAAATATTAGAAAAACTCGCGAAAATATTTTCCGAAAAGTGCATTGTTCTCTATCATTCCCATAGTGTTAATATATTCGTGTCTCGAAAATTTTTAGCGAAGAAAACCTCTATATTCTCTTAATATCCTGAACTATACTCGTCTATATATTTTAAATATCAATTCGATTTTTCACTCCTGATACAGATTCAAGAAATGTTAACCGTTAAAATCGCAAATTACCCTCATCATGTGATTATGTCGTTTTAACACGGCGCGACCGCAGAATAGATTAAGTCTAGCCATTCTCCATCTGGTATAGAACATCCAGAACGAAAGGTGGCTACGAACAACGGTCACAACGGTCGCAAACCCAAGAAGAGTTTAAATAAACGCAATAAAAGTTCAAATTAAGAGGCATTAGCGACACACGCAAAAGAAAGAAAAAAAAGATCAACCGTCGGGAGAACAGAAGCGTCGTCGATAAACATCCTTTCCGCTTTGCACGTACCTTGCGCGTATAGATAATAATTAAATCTTTAGACAAGGATTACAATTTTTAATAATAAAGATGCTTCTTTAAGACATAATAAAAATATTAGTAAAAAATATATTGCGCGCTTGCTATTTTTCTTTAAAGACAGAAAAATTACATATAAAAAACTTACATTCTCAGAATGAAAACTATTTAAAATTTACATTATCGAAATACATTTTCATATATTCATCATATATAGTTTGCTTATTATATGTATACAATAACAATAATTTATCGTCATAGTAATTGTTACAGAACGCCGATAAAAATGGTGGAAATATTGAATGTAATTTATCCAAAATCCAAATAGCAATGATAGAAAATGCTGATTGCCTGAAGGATATAAAAATTTTGTTTGACATAAAAGTGCAATTAAAAATATTGAACGTTGATTTATATATCAATATCATATATAAAATTCTATAATTTTCCTGATTATAGATACGTTTGTTCTTATTAAAAAAAAAAAGCGTATTTCTGTTATTAAAAAAAAAAAAATTATTATTATGTATACAATAACAATAATTTATCGTCATAGTAATTGTTACAGAACGCCGATAAAAATGGTGGAAATATTGAATGTAATTTATCCAAAATCCAAATAGCAATGATAGAAAATGCTGATTGCGTGAAGGATATAAAAATTTTGTTTGACATAAAAGTGCAATTAAAAATATTGAACGTTGATTTATATATCAATATCATATATAAAATTCTATAATTTTCCTGATTATAGATACGTTTGTTCTTATTAAAAAAAAAAACGTATTTCTGTTATTAAAAAAAAAAAAAATTATTATAATGGAAGAAATTCATACTAATTATTATAGATTTTATAAAAGTTAATTAAAAACCCAAAATTTTGCAATCATTCATCAGTCACTTTTAGATCGTTTTTCTAATTAAACATTTTTTCAAATTTTTAGGCTTTCATATCTGTCAAATACTATAAAAATGTTGCAATAATTAATTGAAAAAGTGAAGAAGAAAAAGAAAGGCCTTTGTGAAAGGTACAATGACAGTCCAATAAAATTCTAATAGAACTTGGAAAATAGCGGATTTTCGTGTGTCCTTCCTCATCCTCGGACCTGAGTGCCTTCACGGTAGTCGAAGACAAGGTGGCAGTACCTTCGCTCGTAGAAAAGAACGAAGTAAAAAAAAAGAAAAAGAGGAAGGAGAAGAGAGTGAGAGAGAGAGAGAGAGAGAAAGAGAGAAAGGGCGAAGAAGCGTAGAAGAGCGAGCGAGAGGGTAGGAGACAGGAGTAGGTCCTTCAAAAAGGGAACTCCCGGCAGCCTCTCTGAATATTGTCATCGCGGGATCCATCCGTGAGATCCGCTCCTTTTGTGCACCGCCAACTTTTTTCTTCCGATTTCACGGCGGCATAATGGATTCCCCGATCCTTTGGATGCGCTCGTTACCACGGCATTCGTAACGGCCGCAGCTGCCTCGCTAGAACGCTATATATATA
>NW_021849849.1:1255590-1267071 GCF_003651465.1 Formica exsecta | reverse complement strand
TATATATACATATATATATATATATAAATTTTCGACCGTGTATCTATTAATTTGTTATGCCAATGTAAAAAGTATCAGGGATTGGCATTGACGAGTACGTATTAATATTCGTTACGTACATTGAATACACTTGTAACGAAGAGAACTGTAGTTAGCGGTACTTTGCCTTTTTTCAAAGAAGTTTACAATTTCCTGAACTAATTGCAATGAAAACCGAGGATTTTAATGGCAAAACTGATCGAATATTTCGCAAAAAATGCATTGATTTTCACGAGCCATCTTTCTTGCTTCGGGAAAATTAAATATATTCAACAACAAAACGATTTGCGATTTAATTCTTTTTTTACATCTCCTATACAAAACTTTTTTTTTTTTTAAATTTTGAAAATATGAGTAATTAATAATAAAAAAGAATGTAATTAGTTTTTAATATAATAAATTAAACGTAATAAATAAATAAATTTAACGTAGAGAAATTTTCAGTTTATAGAATCTAATCTTTTGGCTCATAATAGAAAAACAGGAAGATAGTTCTACTGTAGAAATCAGTAAATTTATTTCACTCTTTTACGATAATTCCTTTTTCATTGCAGATACGCTTGAATTAATAGTTTTCTTGTATTAATTGTTCTCTTATTTATGAACCATATCAAACGTAATCTATTTATATATCTAATTACTTAATCTATTCATTATAATTTAATCTGTAAATACTTCAATCAGTGCAAAATATTCGTATATATACCAACTTATATCATAAAATCCGGATATATACTTGTGATAACTTAAAAAAATTGCATGACTGAATCTTGCAAAAACCGACCAATCTATACTTTAATATCTGTAAAACATAATAATAATAATAATGAAAAGAAATTGAGGCAATTTCTGTCGTAAATAATGCCGGCCGACTCCTGCGTAAGGAAACGCATTGCACGTGCGTGCTATGACATATTTTTCTAGGGCTAGAGCTACTAGGGCTAGAGAAATAGGCGGAGGGGCATGATGATCGTTTCGAAAAAGGGGGCGTAGGAGCAAAAGAGAGAAAGAGAGAGAAAAAGAGAAGGAAATCCAGCAATGCCAGCTGCGCTACCATAACATAACGAGAGGACTAAGCGCAGGCGCCTACTATCGATAGGAGCCAACTGTTCATTAAGTCTGTTGGTACAGGCTGTTCCAAATTGTCCCTGAGACGCGTCGCTTAGCCTGCGAGGGTGTGCCCAAAAGTCCGCGCGATGCTCGAAAGTCATAGAGAACGCCCGCGAACCGGGCCACTTTGCGGTGAAACTGAAATTCGAAGATCGTCCCTTAATGCATTTGCGGTTACGCTATATAGTACTGGAAATTGTCCCCCAGAAACGATTAGGGTTTACCGTATTAATAGAATGTTGTAAAATTTTCAATTTACTCACTCTTAAAGCAACGATCTCAGATATAGTTTAGAAAAAATGCATAAGAATTTTTTTAACAATTATGATGAAATAAGAGGTTTGCTTTCAATGACAGATAAGTGACAAACGTCTTTAAATCAGACAATTGGACAAATTGACGAATAACGAATCCCAAATGAGAAATAATTGAGAAGACAATCTTTTATCTAAATAAACATTTTTTGCGCATCACACATACATGCACGGAGTAATAATTGTCTTTATATAAAAATTAATTAATGTATCACGAATAAATATTGTATGCATAGCAAGTTTGCGAAGTAATTGCAAAAAAAAATTTAAATAACTCGTTTTTAATCGCGCAATTGAAAGTAATATTTTCAACACATGAAAACAAAGCACAGATCGTATCAATAATATTTATTACAACGAAAACGAACTACATGTTTCTCTAATTGAATATGATTCGCTCGATACCGTGAATCTAATACCATTTTATGATTAGACGAAAATTTTTATTATTGGTTTGTCTCGTTTGTAATAACTTTGTATTTCTTTTTATTTGTACTCTTTTCTTTTCTTTTTTAATTGTTATTCTCGTTATTGTACTAATCGTGTATTCCGCTTGTTATACTAAAGGGATCTTTTCCATTTCTAGTAAATAAATAAATAAATAAATTCAGCGGAAGCTACTTTAAAAAATTTACTTCGCGATCTAAATGAGAGAATTAGCGTGCTAATGCAAACGCAAAGCTCTCATGCTAAAAAAGCATCTAGCCGACAGATGCGGGACAAAAATGAGCTCTCGCGTTGGAAGCTACTGTAAAAGAGGCAGCTGCTTCGCTGGCAAGTCAGAAATCTCCTAAATCCTGATTTACCAATCGACTACGACACGCTGGTAATTTATTTCGAAGTGTGAAAATTAAAGAATGTGAAAATGAGAACAAATTCGGGATTTTTCTGTAGAGAATGAAATTATTTATTTTATCCATAAAATTTTAGCTCAATATAGTTGTGACGATGCCAGTTGCAGCAATTAAAATAGTATCGTTCATTCGGTCTATTATACTTTTTGCATATCAATAAAATGTATTTCAACAAGTATATCTTTAAACATACAAGAATAAGAATTTTTTTATAAGTTAAAGATAAATTTAAAAATTAACAAATATCAAAATTATGAAAAAATATTAAATAGTTAGTTCGTTTTACCGATCGGTACATTAATGAATGCAATTATGACGATGTAAAAGCTTAATTTTTTTAAGTGCTCAAAATTAACAATGTATATAGCAATATTATTATTTCTTTTATATTTTTATATAATGTTTTAAGTAAATTTTCTCTAAATTTAAAAAATTTGAGTACGATAAGAGTGCATATAACGCACAAGACACAATACTTTTATTTATCTATTATTATTTATTCTCCTATTACTAATTATTTTCTCGCAATAAAAATGATAAAGTAATCCAAGAATAATTTAACATTTCTGTTCATTCATGTTCTTTTGCAATTTTAAACACGCGAATATTTACACATAACTTGCACATTATTTAAATAAGAAATGATCTCATCAAGAAGCATGATAAGAATCTAACTATCTCTTTAATAAGAAAATGCTCGGTTTTGTGGGAGGAAAACACGATCGGAATCAATACTTTTGTACGAATTCTGTCCGAACGATTATTAGAGACTGCCATTTGCCGAATTTTCTCTCTTTTCCGAGTCTCATGGGAAATAGTTGCTCTCTGGTTGCATCCTGCCAAGAGCGACCATCGTGGGGGCAGATTGCACTCTCTTCGGCAGACCCGGCTGGAAACATTTGCCACATGGCGCAGCTGCGGACCCACGAGACCGCGTTGCCTGTTTCCAATTCATTTTCCGTCGACTGAATTTTCCCTCCGTCCCTTTCATCCGCCGAAAAGAGACGGAGCGATTGTGATCTGCGAAAATCGAAGTACGAGGAATCAAACGAATTCGTCACGTCACTTCTACAGCGCATATGGGGCTACTGCAGAATCGAAAAAAAAACTGTGAAGAGAAAAAAAAAAGTCAGAATAACCGAAAACGGTTGGGAAAAGGGAGAAATTGTAAAATATTTTTTAAACACACATTTTTTATGCATACTCTTTTTAGGCCAATTTAATAAATAGATATACATATAATATATTGTAATCGATCCTTTATTGATGCATATAAATATTTTGAAACTTACAAGTCGCTATTAAATGTTTAGAATTTTTATACAAGAGATTATTAAGATTTCATTGAAGGAAAAATTCAAGGAAAAATGGAACGATAAGTTGAGATTTTGTGCTAAAACTTGATACGGAAGAAGAAAGAAAATTAAATCGCGAACTTCGCGCGTAAAGTTACAACCATCGAAAAAATTTAATGGATCAAGTTAATAAACCGACTCTTTCAATCTATGAAAAATCACCACAAGCGAAATAGATTACTTCGAATTTAATAAAGCGCAATGGTTTCTTATTCGCGAAGATATAAAGCACACGCGATAGGTATGCGCTTTTCCAAATATTTTACAATGGGAGTGTGTGTAATTTTTACTGGAAGTTTGTAAGATAAAATACTTTTATATTCCGCGAATTTGTGTTTAAATTATTTTTTTAAGAGAAATATATTTTATTAATCATAATTATTTCATATAAATAATTTTGTACACATATACTTCCACGCACATCAACAAATCGATAACTGCAATATTTATTTATATCATAGTTTAAATGCTCGCTTAAACAAGCAAAAAAATTAAAAGCATATACAAATTAATTTAAGCAAAAAAAAATATAAACATTTAACTAAAATGAAATAATTAAATTTTTATACAATTTCTTATGATATACACGTACATATTTATAAGCTTTGCTTGTTTTTAAATTAAATATTTAATATGCTAAATAAACGGTGAAGAGAGTAATGGAGGAGGATAAGCACATATCACTTGAAAAATTAATTTATAACATGATAATTAAATCCAGACGATTTCAATTCACAGCAAGTTCATATAAAAGTGTCTCATTTTATATATTAAATATAATTCTCAATAGATGGTATTGAGGCCCTTTTAACCTTCTTGGATAGCTGTGAACGCATCGACAAAATAATGACGCGTGCGAATTGTATAACGTGGATGGTGTCGTTGACGTCGCCGTAATTAAACGCGGTCGTTGGCGGCCTCTCGCTCCCCGCTAATTAATCGTAATTTATTAACAACGTTTTCGCTCGGCATCGCTCGAACACGGGCAGGTGAATAGAAACAACATGGGCGCGGTTTCTTCCTTTTTTTTCGCCCTCTTCCATAGCTCCGCAGCACCCTGACCCTGGGCACACGGCCAGCTGTCTCACTCCACCCCTTTTGTGAGAGGTGCACACACTACTCTAAGAGAGGGATTTGTCTATCCCTGTGTACGCAGAGAGAAAGAAAGAGAGAGAAAAAAGGAGAGCTGAAAGAGAGAGAGAGAAAAAAAGAGAGGACGGCGGGATCGTCAGGCGAGAGAACCAGGGCGAAGGAACTTTTGTAGAGAGCCCGCGGAATAATTAGCATGCTCTCCTCGGCAGCCTAATTTTAATGGAATACCGACATACGGCGTTTCATATTGTAATTCGTCCTACATTGTAGCTCGCACGGCTCTGAATATTATTATCCTTCGCGTTTCCTCCTCACGACGAACGTTTTTTTAAGAACGTTGAAGAGTATCGCACGTATCATAACACGATGCTCGATTGAATCTCGAGGAAAATTGTTAGGTAAACCTCTTTCCTATTTTGTAATATTTTTACGCACAAATTAATTCGCTTATAATATTTATATGAAAAATAGAAAAGAAAAATTTTTGTAAGAAAATAGAGATGATAAGAAAATTCATTTTATTGTAAAATTAGACATCCAACTTTATTATTCCGTAACCTGAGTTATACTTGCAATAGATTAGAAGATAAACATTTAAAAAATCAAATTTTTTGATACGATGTTCGATTGGAACTCGAGGAAAATTATCAGGTAAACCGATAAAAGTCTCCGCGAATTTTGTAATATTTTCACGCATAAATTAATTTGCTTAATATTTATATAAAAAATAGAAGAGTGTTTGTAAAAAAAGAGATAGCAAAAAAACTCATTTTATTGTAAAATTAAGCATTTGACTTTATTATTCCATAAATTTACTTACGCTTGCAATAGAGTAGAAGATAAATATTAAAAAAAATAAAATTTTATGAGAATCTTTGTAGTTCTGTAGTTATAATACCCAAAATTATCCATTATTTATCTGAATTTATGGAACCAATAAGCATTAAAAGATAAACAAATATTGTACACATCAAGTAACAAATCAAGTAACGTACAACGTATTTGTGATATTAAACTTTTACAATTTTTTTTTTTAGCAATACTTTACATGTGAAATATTACACATTTAACAGAATTCATATAGATATAAGATTGAAACCATGTGTAAGTAATCTTTTTAGAAAAATCTTCAAAATAAATTCTATTAAAATATTGATAAGATATACCTTGGCAAATAAACATTTTTATTTAAATTTTTTCGTATGGAAAAGTTATAAAATAACAATAGAAACATAGAATTTTATAATAAATTCGCTTAACGATTATAATGATTCAGAAGCCTTTCGTCCGGTCGATATACGTCAAGTGACAAGATCCCTCACGGTATACATCGTTCTCCAAAAACACCCGGTAGATTTCTGCAAATCTATCGCGGAGGCGCGAGTAGAACTCGCACGCATACACGCATCTATGCAACGTGCGTTCATGGTGCGCGCGCAATTGGCACAAGATACCGAAAGGAAAAGAGAGAGAAGTAAAAGGAGCGAGAAGAAACGGGCAAGACAAGAAACGAGCGTGCATGCATGCATACTCACGCGCTCGCACGCACGCAGACGCACGTCGGCTGCGAAAACCGGCGTGCGAAAAGCGGCCAATCGCGAGCAGAAGTGGGAGTCGGTGGGGTCACCCACGTGGTCCAAGAACGGCCAATCGGTGCTCCATTGCCGGCGTATCTCGAGTCGGTTTCCCGCTCGTTTGCGTTCGCGTACAAGAGAGAAAAAGAGAGAGAGACAAGAAAACAGGAGAGTGCACACACAAGCGACGAATTCGCAAAAGAAGGAGAGAGAGAGAGAGAGAGAGAGAGAATGAGAGGGCTAGCTAAAAAGAGAGGAAGAGAGACGAGTTTGCATCGAGTCTCTCTCGATTCCTCTCCCCTTCCCTGTATCCTGGGAGGCAAAGGGGTGAAAGAGGGGCACGACGTGCCGAACGAGAGAGCCCCTTAGAATCCCGTCGCGTTGCGGTTTAGCCAAAGAGAAGAGAGCCTGTGGAAGGAAGGTGCGTCGTTGTCGCAAAAAGAGAGAGAGAAAGAGAGCGAGAGAGAGACGACGATCTTGGCGAACGCGCGCGTCCCTTAAAACTCGGAGCAATCGGGGCGAGCCATTTCTGCGAGGACACGCCGGCCGGTCTCCATCGTCGTCGTCGGTTTCTGCGATCGAGCTGCTGACGGACAGCCACCGGAAGCGCGTCAGATTCGCGCAACAGCGCCGCGTTTACAAGGCAGACGAAGAGAGAAGAAGAGAGAGAGAGAAAGAGACAGCGAGAGCGAGACCGCACACACAGTCGTCGCCTATCCGCGGATCGAGCGGCTCGCAGTCGGCCAGTCGAGGCGTGAGGAAGCTAGCAGCGGAAAACAAAAGAAGGTGCCAACCAAGAGCCCAAGTCGAGGATCGATCTCGTCGTCCAGAAGTCATCTAAGAAGGACCTCGTGTGCTTTCTCGCCCCCGTGCTTTCGCCCCCTTTTTTTTCCGCGTGTGTGCATTCCGCGTGATCCGCACGCAATCCGCGTTCGATCGTCTCGTCCTTGTGTCCATCTGGGAGTCCCATCGCCAGGATCCAACGCCACGTATCGTCGTTCCTCAGCGCAGATACGTCTCATCGTGCGAGAAAAAAAAAACAACGGACGCCTTCAGATCTCCTTCGCGATATAACCCGAAAACCGACTCTTGTCTCCAGCTATCGCGCGCACTTTTTTCCGTCATCGTTCTCCGCTCTCGCGATCCTCGTGATCCACGTCTCACCGCGTGTTCGCGCTCTCTCTCTCTTTTCCGCACCGGGTCCACGTAGACGGTGGCCCCGTGTCTACGACGAGGTCAGTACTCGGAGTCGGTCGTCCGTCGCGCGCACGCGCACCGTCTAATCCAAATCGTCATCGAGGCACCGATATACACGTGACCGAGGCCGCCGCGTACTCGGTGGAAGCCGGCATCATAGCGTCGAGAAGCGAGCAGCCAGCCACCATGTCCAAGCTCTACGTGGGCAATCTGCCGTCAGATTGCAACGAGAGCACTCTCAGGCAGCTCTTCCAGGAGCACAGCCTGGCGTGCACCACAATCCTGGTGAAGCGCGGTGGCTACGCCTTCGTCGACTGTGCCGATCAGTCCACGGCCGATCGGGCGATCGACAAGCTGAACGGTGAGTCGTTACGCTACATGAGATGAATCATTGCTTAGAGCTAAGCTTTGATGCTTTTATAATGCTTTTCACGTTGCTTTTCATCCTCACGACGACGACGACGACGACGATGATCAAGAGAAGGGAGACAAGAAGATCGAAGAGGAACGAGCGCCTACTTCGCTAATCATTTGTATACTAATAAAATGCTTTTAACGCTTTGCCACCTACGCTGCTGCTGCTTTCTCCCAAGCTTATGCCAGTTGTTGTTGAGAGCTTACAAACCTTTCCCATAAATATTAGTCGATATAAGCCAATATGCGCAAATTGTAGACTAATGGAGATGAAGATTCTAATCGCTTTTTAGATTCTATACGCATCCTTAAAATTTCTTTTTTATTATTTTCTCACTCTTGTCTAATTATTATCAGATGTCTCGCTGCTTATACAAAATCTTTTTATATTTAGCGCTGCTTGTCTGACACTTATCTCCTTTGCATTCGCGTTAAATATATGAGAGACAAAAGTGAGAATAATTGCATTGATACGCGCTGAAAACGAATCTTGATCTCCACGCTTTGTTTATACCGCTTCTTGCTAGATTGTAAGAACGTCGAGTGGATATAAAGATCTGCGTACAGCATGCTTCTAAATCATTAGAACGATTTTATCGAGCGTTTTTGAAGAGACGGCCGAAATCTCCCGGCAAGTCTCTCGAAAAATTTCTCCTTAAAATATATGTCACGTTGCCGTGTCACATCGATAGTTGACCGCCGATTGTTTTTTCTTTTCTTTTCTCGATAGAGAGCTTTGACATGAAATTGGATGACGTCCTCGAGAAACGTCTCTTTCGGTGCGTATGACACAAAATAACAACTCGATCTGACAAACGAAACTGTCAATATTATCAAAGATATCTCATGCGTTTTGAATCGAGAAATAATTGAATTTTCTAGTTGCTTTGATAAAAATATTAGTATTAGATAAAAGTATTCAAATAATTGCCGAATTCTAGTTACTCAGATAATAATATTAATAATATATCAAATCGTCCAAATGCGATATAAATTATTGGATAAATAAATAATTGAGACAATTTATTTCTACAACAACTAAAAAGTTTATATTAATGTACATGCTTCATACACACACACATGCAAACATAATTGGTGAAAAAAATAATTAGCAATTGAAATGTTTCATGCGTTTGATCATATTAATAATATAATAAATGGAAAGATAGTGACAGGAATATTTATTTAATATTGCGTTTGATAATCTCCAGTTTCGATTGTTGTCAGATTAAGACAGACGCGAGTTTAACGAGCATCCGGAATGAGAATATCGACCAAAAACCGCGCGGACAAACGCGTAATTGACCTCGTTATATCTATCGCACTTTCTAGGCTCAAGGATTCGGTTCAATTTGCGAATGAGATTACGGAATTTGCGAGAAAGAGATTCCGATTTCCATCGAAAAAAGGAGCGGCCTTTTGCACAAATTCCTTCTAATCTTACCGTGTGTTTTTCGGGGAGGTCCAGTATATCGACAAAAAATGTGATAATATCTTTTCTCGTTTTGAAGCCTACCGGTAAAATTGAATTGTTACAATTATCAGTGATAACATTGTCTCAAAAGTCGTTAGAAACGTCATCACAAATTAAACATGATTAATTCGAAATAAAACAATGATTAATTGAGAACATCCGGTGAATCAAGGATGACAAAGTAACACAAAATAATTTCCTTATAAGATTATATACAAATTTTTTAGAAAATTCAGATTCTTTATATATATATATATATTTTGGCTTTAACTTGGCTTCTGGATCAAGTCGGTGTCCCTTGTGAGAAGTATTTCGTTATTTTTCCCCAAGTTGCGGAACGAGAGTTCTGTCTGCTCAACTGGCGCGGAAAAATTATCCACGTGGTGAGACGGAGGCACGTATCGATAAAATGGCGCCAATTTTGATGCGACAAGGTCGCGTCTGTGTGCGATAAGTCACTGATAATGGCGCGCGTCGTCTCGATCGCTCCGATTACGAGACTGGCGTCTTCCCGCCAAAACCAAGCACGCATTAGCGTGAGGATTAGCGAAAGCGATAAAAAAACAGTTCTTTCCGGAAAGAGCATAAATACTGGCACCCGCCGAGAGAGAAGCATTTTCTTTCTATAAATTTTTAACAATTGCTCCTCAGGAAGCAATATCTCTCTCTCTTTCTCTTCAACAATACTGAAAAACTACTTGTATACCTGAAAGAGATTTCGTTATTTTATATATACATGCTATGCTTGAAAAAATCCTATTAATTTAAATCTGTGCAATGGGTCCGCTTTGGAATGTCTTGCTTTTTATTACCGTGAATTTTTAGAAGAAATCTGTAGAACAGATGTTCTTGCAAAAGCAAGAACGAATCGAGAATTCTGTGACTAAACCGCGTTTTTGGAAAGAGACTTTTATACTTTGACTTTTCTCTATCGAAATGCTTCTCTACACATGTGACGCGCGCAAAAATCATCAGCCAAATGGAAGTTAACTATGCGTGACAAGACGTTAGGAGGCTGAACGCGTCCGTTAATCGCTAGATTGTCGGCGACAATATTAGTCGAAGCTACAACTCTACTACATCACTCTCGCATTCGTTTGAAATTTTAAACGACATATATCGTATAATTTGATATAAAATGCTCGCGTCGAGAGTCATTGAAAAAAAAAAAAAACTAAGTTTTCCCATCAAAACTGTTACACTATTTTCTGTTTATTCATCGAGAAATCCATTTATAAAACAGTGAACTGATAATAGTAGCGGCGCTTTACGAATAACCAGTTTAGAGAGACCTGAATAAAATTTCTAACGGAAAATGTGTGTATAGGAGAAAAAACATATTTCTCCTTAAAAGAATCTGTGTGTAATCTCGAAGAGGAAAAATTATATATTAAATAGATATCGCATACAACTCTTATATATATTTCGCGTCGAGATTTCTCTCCCGACTCATCTTGATATAATCCTGATCTAACGTTCCCGACTTATCCCGTCGATCGTGAGAATTTTGAACCGGCACTATGAGAGAGGAGTCACGCCCGGCGACGAGTGGTAATCGGTCGACGAGTTCTCCCGAAGAGAAGAAATGTGGTCAAGGTCGTGAATGGCGGCGCGCGCGCGCTTGACGTATGAAGCTCCCGCCGTCGCCCCCGCTCGTTCTTCTCCCCCCACCCCTTTTACCCCCTCGCTCCCTTCCTTCTCCGCCGCCTCCGCCGTCGCCGCCATCGCCGTCTTCTCCGAGGTTGAAATTTACATCGCGAATAGCCGCCGACCTCATCTCCTCCGCTTCGCCACCGCGCCGAAAAATCGACTAGTCGCGACTCGTCACGTTCCGCGGCGGCCATGCCTCTCTGATATTCAGATCATAAATTCCATTGACGGACTCCCCGTGAACGCTCCCATCTCGCGCCCATCTCGTTACAGCGTGTTAATGCACGCGCGTGCATATTCGGGGCCGCGTCTCCATCCTCGAACTTCTTGAACGAGGAAACGCACGAAGCTCGATTCTCGCCGATTCCAACGGAAAACGCGATTCAAAGACGCGTTCTAGAAACAGCT
>NW_021849849.1:1218368-1253496 GCF_003651465.1 Formica exsecta | reverse complement strand
AAAGAGAGAGACGACGATCTTGGCGAACGCGCGCGTCCCTTAAAACTCGGAGCAATCGGGGCGAGCCATTTCTGCGAGGACACGCCGGCCGGTCTCCATCGTCGTCGTCGGTTTCTGCGATCGAGCTGCTGACGGACAGCCACCGGAAGCGCGTCAGATTCGCGCAACAGCGCCGCGTTTACAAGGCAGACGAAGAGAGAAGAAGAGAGAGAGAGAAAGAGACAGCGAGAGCGAGACCGCACACACAGTCGTCGCCTATCCGCGGATCGAGCGGCTCGCAGTCGGCCAGTCGAGGCGTGAGGAAGCTAGCAGCGGAAAACAAAAGAAGGTGCCAACCAAGAGCCCAAGTCGAGGATCGATCTCGTCGTCCAGAAGTCATCTAAGAAGGACCTCGTGTGCTTTCTCGCCCCCGTGCTTTCGCCCCCTTTTTTTTCCGCGTGTGTGCATTCCGCGTGATCCGCACGCAATCCGCGTTCGATCGTCTCGTCCTTGTGTCCATCTGGGAGTCCCATCGCCAGGATCCAACGCCACGTATCGTCGTTCCTCAGCGCAGATACGTCTCATCGTGCGAGAAAAAAAAAAACAACGGACGCCTTCAGATCTCCTTCGCGATATAACCCGAAAACCGACTCTTGTCTCCAGCTATCGCGCGCACTTTTTTCCGTCATCGTTCTCCGCTCTCGCGATCCTCGTGATCCACGTCTCACCGCGTGTTCGCGCTCTCTCTCTCTTTTCCGCACCGGGTCCACGTAGACGGTGGCCCCGTGTCTACGACGAGGTCAGTACTCGGAGTCGGTCGTCCGTCGCGCGCACGCGCACCGTCTAATCCAAATCGTCATCGAGGCACCGATATACACGTGACCGAGGCCGCCGCGTACTCGGTGGAAGCCGGCATCATAGCGTCGAGAAGCGAGCAGCCAGCCACCATGTCCAAGCTCTACGTGGGCAATCTGCCGTCAGATTGCAACGAGAGCACTCTCAGGCAGCTCTTCCAGGAGCACAGCCTGGCGTGCACCACAATCCTGGTGAAGCGCGGTGGCTACGCCTTCGTCGACTGTGCCGATCAGTCCACGGCCGATCGGGCGATCGACAAGCTGAACGGTGAGTCGTTACGCTACATGAGATGAATCATTGCTTAGAGCTAAGCTTTGATGCTTTTATAATGCTTTTCACGTTGCTTTTCATCCTCACGACGACGACGACGACGACGATGATCAAGAGAAGGGAGACAAGAAGATCGAAGAGGAACGAGCGCCTACTTCGCTAATCATTTGTATACTAATAAAATGCTTTTAACGCTTTGCCACCTACGCTGCTGCTGCTTTCTCCCAAGCTTATGCCAGTTGTTGTTGAGAGCTTACAAACCTTTCCCATAAATATTAGTCGATATAAGCCAATATGCGCAAATTGTAGACTAATGGAGATGAAGATTCTAATCGCTTTTTAGATTCTATACGCATCCTTAAAATTTCTTTTTTATTATTTTCTCACTCTTGTCTAATTATCATCAGATGTCTCGCTGCTTATACAAAATCTTTTTATATTTAGCGCTGCTTGTCTGACACTTATCTCCTTTGCATTCGCGTTAAATATATGAGAGACAAAAGTGAGAATAATTGCATTGATACGCGCTGAAAACGAATCTTGATCTCCACGCTTTGTTTATACCGCTTCTTGCTAGATTGTAAGAACGTCGAGTGGATATAAAGATCTGCGTACAGCATGCTTCTAAATCATTAGAACGATTTTATCGAGCGTTTTTGAAGAGACGGCCGAAATCTCCCGGCAAGTCTCTCGAAAAATTTCTCCTTAAAATATATGTCACGTTGCCGTGTCACATCGATAGTTGACCGCCGATTGTTTTTTCTTTTCTTTTCTCGATAGAGAGCTTTGACATGAAATTGGATGACGTCCTCGAGAAACGTCTCTTTCGGTGTGTATGACACAAAATAACAACTCGATCTGACAAACGAAACTGTCAATATTATCAAAGATATCTCATGCGTTTTGAATCGAGAAATAATTGAATTTTCTAGTTGCTTTGATAAAAATATTAGTATTAGATAAAAGTATTCAAATAATTGCCGAATTCTAGTTACTCAGATAATAATATTAATAATATATCAAATTGTCCAAATGCGATATAAATTATTGGATAAATAAATAATTGAGACAATTTATTTCTACAACAACTAAAAAGTTTATATTAATGTACATGCTTCATACACACACACATGCAAACATAATTGGTGAAAAAAATAATTAGCAATTGAAATGTTTCATGCGTTTGATCATATTAATAATATAATAAATGGAAAGATAGTGACAGGAATATTTATTTAATATTGCGTTTGATAATCTCCAGTTTCGATTGTTGTCAGATTAAGACAGACGCGAGTTTAACGAGCATCCGGAATGAGAATATCGACCAAAAACCGCGCGGACAAACGCGTAATTGACCTCGTTATATCTATCGCACTTTCTAGGCTCAAGGATTCGGTTCAATTTGCGAATGAGATTACGGAATTTGCGAGAAAGAGATTCCGATTTCCATCGAAAAAAGGAGCGGCCTTTTGCACAAATTCCTTCTAATCTTACCGTGTGTTTTTCGGGGAGGTCCAGTATATCGACAAAAAATGTGATAATATCTTTTCTCGTTTTGAAGCCTACCGGTAAAATTGAATTGTTACAATTATCAGTGATAACATTGTCTCAAAAGTCGTTAGAAACGTCATCACAAATTAAACATGATTAATTCGAAATAAAACAATGATTAATTGAGAACATCCGGTGAATCAAGGATGACAAAGTAACACAAAATAATTTCCTTATAAGATTATATACAAATTTTTTAGAAAATTCAGATTCTTTATATATATATATATATTTTGGCTTTAACTTGGCTTCTGGATCAAGTCGGTGTCCCTTGTGAGAAGTATTTCGTTATTTTTCCCCAAGTTGCGGAACGAGAGTTCTGTCTGCTCAACTGGCGCGGAAAAATTATCCACGTGGTGAGACGGAGGCACGTATCGATAAAATGGCGCCAATTTTGATGCGACAAGGTCGCGTCTGTGTGCGATAAGTCACTGATAATGGCGCGCGTCGTCTCGATCGCTCCGATTACGAGACTGGCGTCTTCCCGCCAAAACCAAGCACGCATTCGAGGATTAGCGAAAGCGATAAAAAAACAGTTCTTTCCGGAAAGAGCATAAATACTGGCACCCGCCGAGAGAGAAGCATTTTCTTTCTATAAATTTTTAACAATTGCTCCTCAGGAAGCAATATCTCTCTCTCTTTCTCCTCAACAATACTGAAAAACTACTTGTATACCTGAAAGAGATTTCGTTATTTTATATATACATGCTATGCTTGAAAAAATCCTATTAATTTAAATCTGTGCAATGGGTCCGCTTTGGAATGTCTTGCTTTTTATTACCGTGAATTTTTAGAAGAAATCTGTAGAACAGATGTTCTTGCAAAAGCAAGAACGAATCGAGAATTCTGTGACTAAACCGCGTTTTTGGAAAGAGACTTTTATACTTTGACTTTTCTCTATCGAAATGCTTCTCTACACATGTGACGCGCGCAAAAATCATCAGCCAAATGGAAGTTAACTATGCGTGACAAGACGTTAGGAGGCTGAACGCGTCCGTTAATCGCTAGATTGTCGGCGACAATATTAGTCGAAGCTACAACTCTACTACATCACTCTCGCATTCGTTTGAAATTTTAAACGACATATATCGTATAATTTGATATAAAATGCTCGCGTCGAGAGTCATTGAAAAAAAAAAAAACTAAGTTTTTCCATCAAAACTGTTACACTATTTTCTGTTTATTCATCGAGAAATCCATTTATAAAACAGTGAACTGATAATAGTAGCGGCGCTTTACGAATAACCAGTTTAGAGAGACCTGAATAAAATTTCTAACGGAAAATGTGTGTATAGGAGAAAAAACATATTTCTCCTTAAAAGAATCTGTGTGTAATCTCGAAGAGGAAAAATTATATATTAAATAGATATCGCATACAACTCTTATATATATTTCGCGTCGAGATTTCTCTCCCGACTCATCTTGATATAATCCTGATCTAACGTTCCCGACTTATCCCGTCGATCGTGAGAATTTTGAACCGGCACTATGAGAGAGGAGTCACGCCCGGCGACGAGTGGTAATCGGTCGACGAGTTCTCCCGAAGAGAAGAAATGTGGTCAAGGTCGTGAATGGCGGCGCGCGCGCGCTTGACGTATGAAGCTCCCGCCGTCGCCCCCGCTCGTTCTTCTCCCCCCACCCCTTTTACCCCCTCGCTCCCTTCCTTCTCCGCCGCCTCCGCCGTCGCCGCCATCGCCGTCTTCTCCGAGGTTGAAATTTACATCGCGAATAGCCGCCTCCTCCGCTTCCTCCGCTTCGCCACCGCGCCGAAAAATCGACTAGTCGCGACTCGTGACGTTCCGCGGCGGCCATGCCTCTCTGATATTCATTCCATTGATTCCATTGACGGACTCCCCGTGAACGCTCCCATCTCGCGCCCATCTCGTCTCTTCCGAAACCGACACGTTGTATTCGATCCGATGTATATATATTGTCGAAAGAACAAGATTATAATACTTCGCAATCAATTATAATTACGATTATCATTGTTCAACACAATTTTTCACGGGCATTTTTTTACATAAAGAAAGAATCTTTAAAAAATTTTCGAGACAATTATTTGATTATAAAGCGTTTTAACATTGTGGGATTTTTCTTGGTAATATTTTTTTTGTATTTTTCATAATTCTGTGGGCAATATCGGGGACAAAATCAAGTGCATCGAATTTTATATTTCGAGGAAAGAAAAAAAAATGTAGAGATGCTAGAAATTTTTCAGAGAAAGACTTCTCTTAAAATATATCTCTATATACATGATCGTATTCTTTTGGCCGATATATCGAGCGGGCAAAAGGGCTGCTTAGAAGTGAGTTACAGGAAGGAGAGCCGGGACCGAGGTTCTCTTTGGAGCGATTCACGGAGCGAACGCTTCCTCTCTCTCTCCCTCTACGTTTCGTTAGCAATACACGGTCGTTGCTTCTGCAGCGTAAGGGCCGATCCTCGGATACAATGCCGCGCGAGGAACGTTACCGAGACGAGCCGAGGCTAGAACTAGTTTGGTGGGTTGTTGAGTTAGGTTTTAGAAGAGAACTCTACCAAAGAGCCGCGGTCTAATCGGGCTTTAGGCGGCTCGCACGTCGCTCTGTCTTGAGCGAACAAGTAAGCCGTGTGTTCGCATCGTTTTAGAGCGGTCGCCAGTACCGGAGCAAAGTATCTAGCTACCTGGGATTCGTATTTTGTTAGTGTCTGATAGCGTCATTCACCACCGATATTTTTAATATTTTATTCTAAAAAGATGCTGTAAATACTCCCCATTTTCAGATTCTTATGTTTAATCAAATTATGTACATGTATGATAATTATAAAGAATAATAATGATTAAGACATTTTTTGTCTTTAAAAGAAATTTATTGTATTGATTACGGTTAACAAGATATTCATAATTAAATATAAATTCTATTGCGAAAAAATTGTGAATTAGGCTTTTGAGGGTCAAATATTTTTCAATATTTTTATCTAAACTTGATGATTTTCCAGATTGTTCAATACAAATCTGATGTCGAAAATGACGAAATCAATCAAGCGGATGTCAAAATTTAAAAAACTCAGATTTTTTTATTGATTTTGTTACATTGAATTTATCAATTTTTATATCAAATTCGTATTTAGCCACCTAAAAAGCTTTTACGTTTGAATAAAAATATTGGAAAATATTTGGAAGATCTTCAATGGGATCTAATCTACAATTTTCCGCAATAGAATAGCCCACATTTAATCATGAATATCTTAACTACAATTATGATATAGTAAATTTTTTTGAAGATCGAAAGGCCTAACATAACATTTAATTTTGAAACAAAACTTTCAATGTGTCACATATAATAATTATATATATGTATAATTATAAATATAGAATAATTATATAATAGAATAATTATATATAGTATATTCAAAAAATATCGTCACAACTAATAACTTTAATATTATACTATTTGCGATACATTTTTATAGCATATATATACGAATTATTGCTTTCTATATATATCTCGTTATCGTTTATAATCACTCGAGAATATTTAATAATTCAAATAACGAAGATAGTCTCAGTCGTCTTTTAGGAATCTTCTTCCCTGAAATGCACGAAAAAGTTTTCGAGAATTTTCTCAAAGAGAAAGGTCAAAAGATTTTTCCCAAATTCTATGCCGGCCGCAGGCCACGCCATAAAGCTATGTCGTGGCCTGCATGTGCGTGCACAGCATGCGTCTTCCTCTTTCACAGCCGGCGTTCGTGCACGCCATTCTGCTCAGCACGATCCCGTAGGCATAAAGCCGAGCCGAAAGTCGGAGCCGGAGACGCTAACAGGAAG
Source organism: Formica exsecta (assembly GCF_003651465.1). Taxonomy (NCBI): domain Eukaryota; kingdom Metazoa; phylum Arthropoda; class Insecta; order Hymenoptera; family Formicidae; genus Formica; species Formica exsecta. The sequence continues at coordinate 1,247,036 of NW_021849849.1, read as the reverse complement.
CTGCCACATTCTTCCATTCTCGCCGCCTCCTCTAGCACTTTCTTCTTTCCTTGTAACACACTGGCATGTACCGAATCGATCAACCGTTATCTTCTAACGTCTTCACTGTAAGATTTCTTACTCTTATCGGAGAGGTATGAGAATCAAAAATATCTGAGATAATTTTACACATATTCGATAACTATTTTATTCCACACTTATTGCTTTGCACGTGTATTCTATTTATTGTCGGAACTTTACTGACAGAGAGGAAATTCTTCCTTTCTTTTTTAGGTAAAAAATTTTTAGAGAAACCTAAAGAGCTCTTATTTCCCGACACAATATTCTATTTAAAATATATAATACTTCATTTAACTCTGTCATAAATACTTTTCCATTATTTAAATTTTTGCAGATCTTTTCGATAGCTACGTATCGAATGTTTATTTAAGATATGAACAAAGAGCATATTTACTAATTGGGAAAAAATTATTTATTTAATTTTTGAATGATTTAAAAATTTAGATTTCTTTAAAGGAAGAATATATTGTATATTATATAATATATAATTATATATATATATATAATATATATGTATCATATAAAATTATAATATAAAATATATATGTATATCTATTCTCTCCGATACTATATTGTTGCCGAGTGCGAGAATTTGCATCCACCAATGTAGAGCTAGAACGAGCAGATGCTCCTAGGAATACATTATTCACATCCGAAACTGCCTGTGTACTCGATATACTTCTTTTTCAAACGTCTTGAAGAGGCGTCCCATTTGCTCGAGATGTTTCACGTTTCCTTTTTCTCTCAAAATATGGCTTGAACGGCCGTCTCGATCATTTCGGACGTGTAGATTATAATTTTTCGACACGCCATATACACTCTTTTCATGAGTGTGTTAGAAAGTTAAAATATTGATAACAAGCATAACGTTCGAAAATATAAACACATTTATGATAACAAAAATATTCCGTAAGCGACAAAAAAAATTGTATACAAGCCATTCAGTCCAAAAGTTATTTGCACATTTTCGAAGCCACGATTAAGACGGATCACATCGTGTCAATCTGTTTGTATCCGTGTCCCGTGCTTAATTTTCGACATCGCGCAAAAAGTCGCATGATTCCCGGTAATACGTATCGTAATTCGACGCACCTCGCTTCGAAAGTAAGCCTCGCAAAGAAGCGAGGTGTGGGCTCCGAAAAAAGGTGCAATGACTCGGTATTATTTTTCTCTCGCACCTTTCTCTTCCCTCCCTCCCTCCACCCCCCCCCCCCCTTTTTCTTCCCCCCCCCCCCCCCCCCCCCCCCCCCCTGGGCGTACCAACCTAACGTAAGTTTATGCGGACCGAATAAACATGTCCGCGCGCGCAATTTCTTCCTTTTTTTGTAATCGCTGCCCGGCCCCGGCTTGATTTGTCGCGTGCCCGCCGCTCGGGGGGACCACCTGCCCCCGAAAAAAGTTACCTGTTAACAGTACACCGGTAACCGACACTGATGGGGCCTTACGATTCGCTTCTCCTCTTCGCACAAGCCCCAGGCAGACAGGCGTTCGGGCCTGCCAATTCTTGATGCTCTTTCCACGACGGACTGACATGAGCCGAAAGAGAGACGAAAACAGGACAGAGAGAGAGAGAGAGAGAGAGAGAGAGAAAGAGAGAGCGTCAATTATTATAATGGTTTTCCAGCGGACAACGAACGCGATCATTATTATCAACCGTTATAATCCACTGCACCTGATTGATACGTATCATTTATATTATATACCCAAAGAAATATGAAAATTCCTCTTTAAGATCAGCGCTTTTTGATCCTATTTAAATGCCACGTCTTTAAATTATTAGCGTTAAAATACGCGTTTTTGCGTGATTTTTTTTTTTTTTTGTGTCAAGAAACTCAATCTTCCTCTTTTATTTTGTCGAACGAACAAAACTCAAGTAAGGTAAGCTTTTTGTAAGGATTGTCTCAGCTCTTTTAATTCTAGACGCTTCTCAGATTCGCGAAAAATCTTACCTTGCGTCGCGTTTCTCAAAAATGACTTTGCCACGTATCATTATTCTCACAGCCATGCACGTTTTTGTTCAAGGCTCACGTAACAGAGAATTCTCCTCTCATATCGATTATAGTATTAACTAATAGTGTTGACTATACCCGAATATCGCTGATCTTGAATAGAGCTGTCTCGTACTTGTTGCTTCTCGCGCGCGATCACATCTGGAGACATATTTGTGTAAACTCTCTGAATCACGTTCTCGTCACGCTTTTATATCGTGCTCCGATATAATGCTCCGGAAACGCGTAATATATATACGAAACACATTTCGAGATCGTTGAACAATATTAACTTTCTATGTCGAAGAAATTGTGGAAAAGAGAATAATATTTTTTATTTAATTAATTATTTAGCAGAGAGTTATACTTGCGTTCAATTGACGGGATTTCGGAATTAGAGAAACGGAGCAGAATCAACGCGAGTAAAGCTTGAAAGAAACACCGGTGCGTTTGTAAAGAGGAAGGAAGTTGCTATCTTTAGCGCCACGAAGAGAGACTGCAGTAGCATGTGTGTATATATGTGTGTCTCTCTCTCTCTCTCTTTCTCTCTTCACTCGCGTCTTCTTCCCCATCATTTTCTACCATCACATAAAATGATCCCACTTCACGATAACCGCGCGGAAGCCGATAAAGGATTATTATCGACGATGTTTATGCAGCATTTTAAGTTTATCTTCTGTTAAAGAAAGGTTTGATAGAAGAAAATTGCAATAAATGTGTTTTTTTTTTCTCCAGAAACTCGTGCTCCAGATGTTCGATCTCCCGCTCGTTAACAGTCGTTCTCTATTTGTCGTTCTCAGTCTCTCCCTGCTCTTATCGCATTTATTTTAGGAACTTGTTCACGATTGCTTTATGAGAATTCAGTTTTAACTCAGAGCATCGCTTATTATATTAACTCGAGCGATACGTTACGTTTACATAATCTCTGATCCCAATATGATTTAATCGTACAACGGAATAAACATCTTCACATCTCTCTCTCTTCCTCCTTTTTTTATCATCTTAATTTGTTGTTTAAATATATTTATCTCTTAATACACGCATCCAATTCTAATTTTTTCTTGTTATTTTCAGGAGTAGTTTTATATATTTTCACGTATCTTGTTATATATTTTTTACTTCACATATCTCTTATCATATTTTCTGTGTCTTCGAAAACCTTTTTCTTAAAATACACATCTCTTTCTCTCTCTCTCTTTCTTTTTGCCTGGAAAGAGGACATATCTTTGTCTATCGTGACCTCCACCCGGCTCTGCTCGGAGAGACACGTGTTTGTTTTAGATACCCGGCCATTGACTTCCCGACAAACAGCGCGCCGGAATTTTCGGCATAACGAAAGCGCCTCGCGTCGCGATCGAAGTCGTTCCCTCCTGCTCTGTGTTTCTATTCGTCATCCATGCTGCCCACATATTTGTGGCATCCGATTCTATGAGTTTCAGTAAAAGGAGAGCCTTTTCAATGAAGCGAACTCCATTGAACCTCGCCCTTCAAATCAGCTTTTTCGTTATCGCGCATTGAGTTTCATATATACGTGATATCAATCATTTGATATCAGTAAAAACAGTATATTCGTCAATCAAAGATAAATAATTTTTTTTAGGAAAAAGGCAGGTTATTTTATCTTTCATACAATGCCATGCAAGAGTTTCTAAAGATAAAACAATTATTATTTAATTATATTATAACGAAAAATATTAAATAAGAGAATATTTCAAAACTTATTATAAACTTATTTTGGGTACATAAACATAAATAGTATAGAAAATAATATCGTCGAATAATCAACGTAGGAAAATTTCAGAGAGGCGCGTCAACCGAGAGCGGTTTCGTCCGAGTGTTGTCACGAATTTCGACGAGAATTTTGCGAAATTATTGAGAAATCGAGATAGCATTCCGGCCGTTTCGAGTGTCCCGTTAACTCTTAATCACCGCTCATCGACGACAAGATCAGTCAATTAGCATCCCGAGTAATCTCAATGAATTCAGAACGAACAACAAATTTGTAAAACTGAGAATGAGAATATCCAGCCAGCGTGATCTTTTTTTACCCTCAAACAACGATGATAAATTTTCTACAAAATCTGAGATTTATTTTTTTAAATTTAAATTTTGAAACCGCGGGTTGTGTCAAAAATGTCGACAGAAATTTCCGTCACATCGGACCTTCTTCAAAATGTTAAGAGAGACGAAGCGATCTTTATGTGAGGAAGTGAGCTACCTCAGTTAATTTTGCGCACCTAGAAAATTTTTGCTGTGGTTGCAATACCACTTTTTTGAGTGTACAAAGGGATCTCGTTGCTTGATTGATCCTATTTGTGCAGATATCAGTTTGACAGAAATTTCATTTAGGACTTAATGGCCGCAGTATTGAAAGGCATTGAAAGATCGCGATAAATGATAAGAGTTACGAGCGGGTTAAGGACGAAAGAAAGAAAGAGAGAAAGGCGGAGAACCGGCCCACGTGCGCGTAATTGTCAGGTACACGCGGAGAGGAAACCCGAGTCTTTCGACAGGTGTCAATGAACCGGTCAACGACGTATTCATCGTCGAGGATAAGCGACGACGAGGCTGCGATCGAGCCTCGAAGTGGAGGGAGAGAACAAAAAAAAAAAAAAAAAAAAGAAAAATACGAGCGAGGCTCGCGCCTTCGCACCTGCCTCTCGGTTGTGCGAGCCAAACTCACGGTGATTTTGTAGCTCGCGAGCAGGCGAACGTGTCACCGAATACAATTCCGAAAGATCCGATTTTCCGCGCAAGAGAAAGAGAAAGAGAGACGATTAAAATTTGTCCAAGGCCGCAATAGATAGGAAATACAAAATATAAGAAAGACTTATTCTTCAGAGAGAAAAAAAAATATTTAATATATAAGCCACACACAAAAGGATATAATATGAAGCGCGAAGAAATTCTACTTTTAATAGATTTACAAAAAAGAAATACCGATGTTTATTCTATAATCTATAACATGTGTTCATTCATATTGCAAACGGGAAAGGGACACTTGTATGTGTAATCGAAGCTGCGCTGCCTTTTCACGCGTATTTTGTGATTTCACGCAAAGAGGGAGACGAGAAGAGTAAGAATTATCTCCCGACCTGTGTATTCGGGAAAATTACGATTTCAAGAGATCTTACGAGTCTCGAGCGTAAAATGGACCCCTCCGATGTGAACCGAAAAATCTTAATAATTAGATATGCTCCTTTTTTCCCCAAAAATATATCTTATTCAAATACGAGCAGGTATAAAAATCACAATACATAATTGTAGCATTATATTTTATTATAGTATATAATTATTATATATATACATATATATTCAAAATTCAGAGAAGAAAAAACAATGAAAGAAAGATTTTTAATATTTAGAAATATAAATAACATTTCATTGTCATGTTTCATAATTTATATCATTATTGCTTCATTCTTATTTTCGTTCATATACATATCTGTTTCACGCTTATTAAGCTTATACGCATACTAATCTGTATCCCGTTTATATTAAATACAAAATTTTATCTTATTAATTCTATAACACGCGATTCGAAAGAGGAGAAATACAATGGGAACGACTTTTGCCTTAGGGCGAGAAGCATGATATCAATGATGAAAGAAGAAACGATTTGCGTCGCGATACTCTCGATCTCTCCGAAAAACGGCGACATTCTTTCCGCGTCGAATCGAACGTGAGTCACGTAGACTTTATCGAGTCGTAATTCAATCCCCGGTTGACGATAAGAGAACGAGCTGGGTGCCCTGAGAAATGTACGAAAATAAGAATTACGGATAGGTTTGTGGGGGCAACCGGCCAAAATCCAACAATACGTACGCAATCTATATGAATTTTTCGAATCGTGTGTGAAATGATACTGTTTACATTATAATTCCGGCAATTTATTATACAACCTATGGGAGTATATCACACATTCGATAAAATCTTGAGTAAAAAATTCGCAAAAAATAGCAATTTTTGTATATAATCCTTCATGATAAAATATGTATCATATATAACTATCGATGATAACAAAGCAAACCTAAGTAATGATAATCTTAAAAACATGTTAAAATAAATGAAAGCATTATCCCCCCCCCCTCCCTCCCCAGTAATCACGCTTGGAAAATCGCGTGATCTCGTATCTCGCAGATAAGCATTAAAAACTTCGCGGTGTTCATTACTCGCCTAATTATAGATCGAAGATACGTAACTTCGATGTCTCGTACGCGTTGCCGTAATTCGAGATAAAACTTGAAGAATTGACTTATTCGTCGGCATATCTCGTACACTCGAATTATCGCAATATCGAGAGGTGATGCTGAGTGTAAGAGGGCTGTATTTCTTTCTCAAATACGCGGGGGAGGAAGACGGCAGTCAGCGCCGTCGAGAAAAATTACATCGGCACACCGCCATTAATCTCCGAACGAGCGGATATTATTTTAATTCTCAAGTCTCGAGCCGAGTCTCTTCCCAGAAACGCCGGCCTTTGTCCCAGCCGGCTGCCCAGAAAGAAAAGTGACCGAGTGATTTAATCTACGAACGAACGAACATAGCGCGACCCTGGACTCCTCTCTCTCCCTCTCTCTCTCTCTTTCTCTCTCGTTGTGCGTGCGTTTCCTCCTTCTCTCCTCTCTCAGCCTCGTCTGCTCGTCCCGTTGCCGAGATTCGTTTTTGCTCGCCGAATTTGCGACGGCGGCCACCGCATGCTCGGTGCTGCTTCTCGGGAAAGTCGCGAGAGATGAGAGCTTTCTCCGATTATTAACGATCTCCGGTATACGTAATATTGAAGTTATGTCGAGGAATACCGCTCGAACTCGGTATATAAAGTTCAATTTTTTTACACATACATATATATTATAAATTTATATGAAAATTAAAAAATTTATTGGGAACGAAATAATTTTATCTAATTATCTAATTATAATTAATATTAGAGAGACACAGTATATATGTATAATCATTGAATTTTTCGCGTAGGAAAAGAGGTCAGATTTCCTGATGTTTTTAAAATTTGTTATCGTATAATCAATCGAACTGCAGGAAATGGCGTTGTGTATATACCGCATCTGCCATTTCCGTTCTCAATGATCGTAAGGCATCGCCGGACGGACAGATAAGAAGTGAAATCTGGCGTTCGAAAAAATCTGGCGAGGCATTTTATTCTACATTCATATCAAATGAAAGGATTTCGAAAAGCCAAGAGAAAAAAAAAGAGAGAAACACGCGGACGCGCGCGCGCGTATTGCGTGCATATGTGCGTGTACGCGCTTGCCTTCCCTTCATTTTCTTGCTTACGCGGTACGGTCGTGAAACGCACGCGGCCCAACTTCGTAACGGCCCGAATCTCTGAACTTTGTACGCCGTCCAGATATAATGGCCGTTATCTCTGCGCCTCCGCGCGTAGCTTTCATTGACAAACGCGCTTTGAAAATCGCGAGCGGATCCGTGGAATCTGAAAATGCGTATCATCTCCTAATATTGCAAACAGCAGATAGATGCAATTAATGGAATAATAAAAAAAAATAATATCTTCAATTTTGTTTAATTTTATTAATAAACTGTTTTATTTTTATAACACACAGTTTATAAGTAAAAAAGAAATTTTATATAAATAAGTAAAATATATATATATATATTTTTTTTTCATATACATATATGTATATATAAAACTCTTCTTCAATTAAAAAAAATTATTTCTGTTTTTATTAGAGGAGAAAAAATATGTATATCAAAAATGAAACATTTGAAATTATATACTGACTTGGAGTAAATAAAGTAAAGCTGCGTTACTTTAATATGTGATATATAGTAATACGTGATAAAGTTTCTTTTATTTCCTTAAAGAAGAACTTAAAAATAGCATCAATATGGTTACCAAGAATCTGTCGCAAATGATGATTAGATTACGATTGACAAACTGTTTTTTTTTTTTTTTGATACGCGGTGCACTAATTCCATCAAGAAGTAACGCATCGTTTTCGACCAATGCAATTCGCAATATCGTAATTAATGCAAACGATGCAATGTTCTTCACATTACGATTTATCTCATGACGCAACACCGCTTTTAATTTCATTAAAATTAATCGTTTACAAAAGTATCGTTCTCTCGACCGTTGCACTTCAATAGGAAAATATTCTATTAGAGAAATGTATGGCATAAAAAGTAGCTTATATTATAATCGAACTTTTTTTCTTTATTTTAAAAGCAACTTTTCACGAAGGAAAAAATTTATCTTAGAATCTAAAATCTAATTTTTTTCTTTTTGGTTATAAAACAAAATTTTGTGTATTTGGCATCCACATTTTTACTTTGATTTAATGAATAATATACTTTTTAGGAATGCATAATATTATTAATAGCAATATTTTTAATTCCAGATATTTAATATTTACTATCCTCCTCATAGTCAAAAAAAGCATAATTCAATTAAAGTAATAATATAACTGACTCTAAATTTCGCTTCGTTAATTTGTAAATATTTAAGGAAAAAGTGAGAAAAAATCGGCATTTTGAAAATTTCAAGTTTAAATGTCATAATTAACACAGCGTCGAATCGTGCACTAATAACTCAATATATTGAACATGAAACCGGACTATCGGAACTATATATGTTCGATAATACTTTTGCTGCTTGTGTGAACCGGATGCAGCTCGTTTTTGATCGATAGAACCAAGGACGACCCGTCGTCAGACTCGCGCGTTTAAAACATTCTAAATTTGCGTTGCACGAGCTAGGGATCCGTCCAATCTTTTTTTTTTCCTCGATACTAAATTTAATCGAGCATCTTAAAATTTTTTTATAACTTATTTTTAAATTATGTGTGATTAACAAATATAATATCAAAGAACTAATAAACTACATCTTGATTTATATTTCATCATATTTTATAATCTCAGCGAATTAGAATATAAAAATTTATGTTTTGTAATGAATCATATATTATTTATATAATCGTGAAAAGAAAGTGAAAAGCGTGTGCAACCCTACATGCATAAGTAACTACGGAAGAGGAAGTAATTAGCCGAAAGCAGAATATAATTAACTTAGTAAACCACGGCGTATCCATATGCCACATTACATATTAAACGTATAAATATCAATCCACGTTTATTCACATAACTATCCTGCGTCTCAACTAATAGAGAGTAGGTTTTCTTAGAGAACATAAATAATGTAATTTAAAAAAAAAAAAACATATATGAGCGATTAAAAATGTCGAAAGTATTGCTGGAGCATAAAAAACATAAATGCCTTTTATAAGGTATCTGAAGAGAGTCACACACATAGATGCATGTAATATATACATATATGCATACAAAAAGATATATGATGTATATAATATTGTATAATAAACTGTTGAAATTCGTCAGTATTATAACGAAGTGGAGGATCGTTCCAAAGTAATTAGTCCTGTTGTTGAGAGCGAAACATCTTGCGTTTGGCGCGCTTTTCTGCCGGATTCCCAGTCAGGACCTATCTTAACGTGCGTGGGCCCGGCTCGCTTCATTCGGCAAACTAACCTACCCGTCTAAGTAATCCATTGTGCTTCTCGTGCTCTCTTTGTGTGGCCGCTCTCACGTCGAGGGATCGGCGTGAGAGGGCCAGAGGGACAGAGCAAGAGAGAGAGAGAGAGGAAGGTAAAGAGAAAGAGTGAGCGAGAAGGTGCGAGGATGCGGGAGATAGAGAGGAAAGAGGCGGGATTGAAGAAACGAGAAAGAGGAAGCCACAAGGCCAACCGAATCCTAAACGATTCCTGTTGCCTTACGTTTTTACCGCGCCGAAATCAACGTCGGATTGACTAACTGGCCCAGTTTTATTTATTCCAGAATAATTCGTCGAGATAAGCTCGCGATATTTTTCCCTCAAACCCAAATTTTAACTTTTCGAAGCACAATAGGCAGTTTTTTTTTTAAATCACTATGGGAAAATCATAGTGAAAAAAAATTAATAACAACTTTCACTAAAATCCTTTTTATCACGTATCAATATTTTATGTGGTGATTGCAAGCGAAATTCTACGATTTTTTTTTTTTTTAAATACAATAATGATAATCTAAAAATGAATATATATACACATAAAAAAATGAATATATACATATATACCAATAAATGTATGTATATATGAATATACACATACATTTGTTGGAGTGTAAAATTATTCGTAATATTAATACTAATAAAAACTTGGGTGATCATAATGCACGATGCAATAAATGCAGACGATACATGTATTTTTTCAATCTGCCATTGTAGCTCGTAGATGTTTCGACTGTATCTCTACGACTTTTGTTGCACGGAGGAAAGAGGCTTCACCGATATTCCTCACCGATAGCGCGACACGGCCTCGGTAAGATATATTACTTAGAATCACGCGACTGCAATCGTACAAACCTTATTCTCGAATAATCCTCATTCGGATCGCATCTCCACGTTGATTTTAAAGACTACCTTCGACTTAATTGCTCCATTCCTACTCGCCGTCGTCTTTTTACATCAACTATTGCCCCGGCATGTTCGTCTGTCCCATAGTTTTACAAGTCAAACACAATGCATCAATTCTTCCAAATATTTTTATTTAAAATTTCACATGGTAAAGACGATGGGATATTTGAAGGGAAAGATATTTTTATGGTGGAGAGAGTCTCAAAACGCAAGGATTTTTTGACAAAGAGTTCATGTGCTTTTTTTTAGAAACGTGCTTTATGGTTCACTACAAGATAATTTAGTTTAATTTAGTTTTCTATAAATATTGCAAGGTATTTTATTATGATGGTGCGAATGAACAACATTGGATGCAATATTGTAGAGAATGTCGAAAATGATTCTATGAAAATTGTGTTGCAAGAATCGGAGTTTATGTGCAGAAATTGTATCTAAATGAATTTATTTTATATTTTTAAAAATGTTATATCATATTATACAAAGTGTCTCAATGAATTTTATCCATGAGCATTCAGCACCCCCCCTCATTCAGATTCCCTATACATAAATATTTTAAGAAGATAATAGTTCACCTTCAAGCAAATTTACTTTTAAGTATTCATGTGTGTTTTATAAAAGAAATTTGCATTTATTTATACACATTTATTTATATTTATAAAAGAAATCCACATTTATTTATATAAAATCTATTTCAGTTTGTGAAACATTTTAATATTAATCACAATTAATTCAGAATGATTGTTTTTTTTAATTTACAAGTATATATATATATATATATATCGAGATGTCTCGAATAAAAAATAAATCACCTTAATAGAGCGCGAAAATCGCAAAGCATTTTCAACAGAAAGCAATATCTCTGTTTCCGTCGTATCTTCGAAAATAAATCGCTCATTTAATCGTTGTCTCAGTTTTTCCCGCGTTTTCCCGATATGCCGTTCTTATCAATTCAGGCGCACCGGCTTGTCGTATGAGTCACGGATCGCAAAAGGCGGATTTCCGTGAGACTGAGAAGAGGCAGCGAAAGAAAGAGAGAGAGAAAAAGAGAGAAAGAGAGAGAGAGAGTGGTAACCCAATAGTAATTTATGTACCTAACCGTGCCAACCGCCGTGTCCACGGCATCGGTATTCAGCATCGACCTAAACAGAGAGAGAGAGAATGCGCAACAGGAACCTGTTCTCATTCCCATTCCCATTCTAGTTCCCGAGGCGCACAGCGCTACCCAAATATTTTATTACTTACCCATGGCAGCCGATGTACTCTGAATTTTTATGTGGGGATTGCAAGCGAAATTCTACGATTTTTTTTTTTTTTTAAATACAATAATGATAATCTAAAAATGAATATATATACACATAAAAAAATGAATATATACATATATACCAATAAATGTATATGATATATATATGAATATACACATACAATTGTTGGAGTGTAAAATTATTCGTAATATTAATACTAATAAAAACTTGGGTGATCATAATGCACGAGGCAATAAATGCAGACGATACATGTATTTTTTCAATCTGCCATTGTAGCTCGTAGATGTTTCGACTGTATCTCTACGACTTTTGTTGCACGGAGGAAAGAGGCTTCACCGATATTCCTCACCGATAGCGCGACACGGCCTCGGTAAGATATATTACTTAGAATCACGCGACTGCAATCGTACAAACCTTATTCTCGAATAATCCTCATTCGGATCGCATCTCCACGTTGATTTTAAAGACTACCTTCGACTTAATTGCTCCATTCCTACTCGCCGTCGTCTTTTTACATCAACTATTGCCCCGGCATGTTCGTCTGTCCCATAGTTTTACAAGTCAAACACAATGCATCAATTCTTCCAAATATTTTTATTTAAAATTTCACATGGTAAAGACGATGGGATATTTGAAGGGAAAGATATTTTTATGGTGGAGAGAGTCTCAAAACGCAAGGATTTTTTGACAAAGAGTTCATGTGCTTTTTTTTAGAAACGTGCTTTATGGTTCACTACAAGATAATTTAGTTTAATTTAGTTTTCTATAAATATTGCAAGGTATTTTATTATGATGGTGCGAATGAACAACATTGGATGCAATATTGTAGAGAATGTCGAAAATGATTCTATGAAAATTGTGTTGCAAGAATCGGAGTTTATGTGCAGAAATTGTATCTAAATGAATTTATTTTATATTTTTAAAAATGTTATATCATATTATACAAAGTGTCTCAATGAATTTTATCCATGAGCATTCAGCACCCCCCCTCATTCAGATTCCCTATACATAAATATTTTAAGAAGATAATAGTTCACCTTCAAGCAAATTTACTTTTAAGTATTCATGTGTGTTTTATAAAAGAAATTTGCATTTATTTATACACATTTATTTATATTTATAAAAGAAATCCACATTTATTTATATAAAATCTATTTCAGTTTGTGAAACATTTTAATATTAATCACAATTAATTCAGAATGATTGTTTTTTTTAATTTACAAGTATATATATATATATATATATCGAGATGTCTCGAATAAAAAATAAATCACCTTAATAGAGCGCGAAAATCGCAAAGCATTTTCAACAGAAAGCAATATCTCTGTTTCCGTCGTATCTTCGAAAATAAATCGCTCATTTAATCGTTGTCTCAGTTTTTCCCGCGTTTTCCCGATATGCCGTTCTTATCAATTCAGGCGCACCGGCTTGTCGTATGAGTCACGGATCGCAAAAGGCGGATTTCCGTGAGACTGAGAAGAGGCAGCGAAAGAAAGAGAGAGAGAAAAAGAGAGAAAGAGAGAGAGAGAGTGGTAACCCAATAGTAATTTATGTACCTAACCGTGCCAACCGCCGTGTCCACGGCATCGGTATTCAGCATCGACCTAAACAGAGAGAGAGAGAATGCGCAACAGGAACCTGTTCTCATTCCCATTCCCATTCTAGTTCCCGAGGCGCACAGCGCTACCCAAATATTTTATTACTTACCCATGGCAGCCGATGTACTCTGAATTCTCTTCGCCTCTCTTCATCTATGACACTTCCCTGCCTCTCGCTGAATATTGCCAATATTATGTCATTCGACGATCATGTATACGCGCAGCAAATATATCAATAATAAATTTTAATCGTCAATTTTAAATATTGGAGATATTTTAATAAATTTACTTTGAACTTGGAGAACGCGTAAACAGATCCCCGCGAAAGATGATTCAGTTGCCCGCGCGAAAAATGCATTTATTTAATCAACGTCTCTTGTAATTTTATCGAATTAAATAAATCTTTTTTTTTTATGCCGAATATTTTACGATGTTGATGTAACAGATAAATTAAGAACGCGTAAAATGAATTTCATGGAATAAAGTAAGCATCGCAAATATTTAAAAATATATATATTTTTATAAGAGTAAACGAAGAGAAATGAGATAATATAAAAGTCCTTTCTTTTTTTAAGCATATAAAGCCACACAATTTAGAAATGAGACGATCAAAAACGGGTAGTTAGTCACGTAGAGGCGAGCGACTACCGGAGAAGCTTCACGCCCCGTATCGCTCAGACAAGATAGGAAACCGCTAACGTTGCATTTCGGATGTGCCCTGCCGGTCGGGATTTGCATCCGTCGACCGAACAATCTTTCTCCCTCGAGTATTAAGAATTGTTTGCCCTGTGAAAATAACCGACAAATAAGAAACGGTGCTTAATAGCTGTTATTTAATATCGTTGTTACGTCCGAGCCCTTGTTTGTCATTCTACACCCACTTTTCGATTGTAGACATAATATTATCATCCAGCGATGTTTTATAAAAATGTCGCTTCGCGCATAATTGATAAATAGATTTGATAAATAGGTTTAATCGCGCGCGAAAAAAAGATGATAGTAAAAATTGATACTTTTTCTTTTTTAATATTTCGAGATACGTTAATTCAATATTTAACTATATTTTTGAAAAACATTTTTATATGAATGTGAACATTTCTAAACTGTTTCTTTATTAAAAAAAAAAAATAACATTGATCGAGTGTGTGTCTGAAAAATAGGTTCGAGTATAACGAAGTCGTCCGACGCCTAAAAATTTATCCTCGCACATCTTCCGAGACAAAGTACAATGCATTAAAAAATCTAAAGCATCACGAATTCCGTTTCGTACATCAGGGGGCTCGTTCGTTTGCAAGGTACGAGGGCGATAAGGAAGGTTCAAAAAAAAAAAGAGAAAACGAATGAATATATATTAGGTAGGTTGCGCGGCATTTCTACTACATCCGCATAGAGAGAGAGAAAGAGAGAGAGAGAGAGAGAGAGCCTAAGTTTGCCGCTAGCTCATTCTAATCTAACCAAACCCGAACCGGTAAGAAGAGGACGAAAAAGAAGTAGGGAAAAAAAGGGCTGGCAGAGAGCAAGGCAGAGGAGGAGGGGAGGTAGGGTAAGAGGGTAAAGGGAGGGCACGCACTCTAAGGAGACCTTGAAGGCTGCTGGCCGGGTGCCCAGGTCTAGTGCTGACCCACTATAAAGGCACTTGCCATCCTGCTCGTTCGTCAAGATGTGCCGCTAGCAACCTCTCCCTCGGGAGTGGAGCGCCTGCTAACCTACTACTCTCCTGCTTCTCTCTCTCTCTCTCTTTTCGTTCACCGCATTTATACAATACATACACCGGCTCGCGAGACTCGACTCCGAAACCCGCTTTCAGACCCCGGACCACGCGCGCTCTACTCGGAGCTCTACGGGGGCCCCCGCGCCATCTCGCTTTCCCCCTCGCCCTTCCATCGTTCCTTCTTCCACTCGTCATCATCTCCTCTCGTATCCACCCTATCGGGCTCGCTCGCTGCCTTCGCGATCTCGTTTTCACTCTCTCTTCTTCCTCTTTCAGTATCCTTCCCCCGCTTCATCCCTCCGCTCGCGGTGGCTCTTTTCTCTCTCTCTCCCTCTTTCTCTTTCTCCCTGCCCTTTTCCAAATACACATCTTTGCCCTCGTCACTCGCCCTTTCTCTATGCGCAGTGTTTCTCCTTCGTTTCTATCTTACTCTCTTCAGCTGATACTCTCTTTCTTTATCTCGCTTTTTCCTCGTTTTTTCTCTCTTCTTCTCTCTTTTGCCGCTCTCTACCTACTCTATTAACACGCGCGCAAGGGAAAAGAAGGAGAAAGAATGTATGCTTGTGCGTATCTATGTGTGTTTGTGTGTATATACGTGCGCACGTATTTTGGAGGGAGTAGTACCATCTAGCATAGCAACTGCTGTTTCTGCATTTCTTCGCAACGCGCCCCATACGAGATGCCGGTATATTTTAAGCCTATAACGGGTGTCCCGTCGCCCGAAACGAAGAGAGCTTGAGTTTTCCCGGAAGTTTGCGAACCATTTCGGAGCCGCGACGACTCCTCTCGTCGTTTAAGAAAGTTTTCGTACATATCATGCGTCAATTAATTCACTCAGATACCGAAGTACGCGTCATTAGTTTTCAGATTAAAGCTTTCGAAGAAATAAATTTATTTACGCAAAACAAAAAACATTTACTATCTTTTCAGAAATAATAAATTTTTGTCAGGTAAAATGTCGTGTAATAATTGAGAAGATCAATAGAGATTAATATTGAATTAATGCATTATTTATAATCGTATAATTTTATATGAAAATATTTGAACTAGAAAAGCTCAACAAGAGCTATATAGTATATATTAATTTTAATAGTAATAATTTCATTTAGTAGTAGTAGTAATTTCATGTATTTTATCAAATCGCATATATTTTTATGTGTTATGTGAAAAATATTACAAAAGTCAATGATCGCTCATTTAACATTGTTTATTCTTAATTCAGATATTTGAATACTGACAACTCTGTAAAATCTGTTAATATAATCATGCTCTGCCAATTACGTGATTCAAGTACATTATTGATACTTTATCTTTTTATTGTCAATAGAAATGAAAATTTCCGTTTTACTACCTTATATATTATTATTACCATTGTAATTAGTATTGTTATTATTCTCGTCGATGCTATCATTTTGTAGCATCATCGGGTCGCTTGTCAAATTCCGCTTGTAGGGAAAAAAAGGGCTGGCAGAGAGCAAGGCAGAGGAGGAGGGGAGGTAGGGTAAGAGGGTAAAGGGAGGGCACGCACTCTAAGGAGACCTTGAAGGCTGCTGGCCGGGTGCCCAGGTCTAGTGCTGACCCACTATAAAGGCACTTGCCATCCTGCTCGTTCGTCAAGATGTGCCGCTAGCAACCTCTCCCTCGGGAGTGGAGCGCCTGCTAACCTACTACTCTCCTGCTTCTCTCTCTCTCTCTCTCTCTCTCTTTTCGTTCACCGCATTTATACAATACATACACCGGCTCGCGAGACTCGACTCCGAAACCCGCTTTCAGACCCCGGACCACGCGCGCTCTACTCGGAGCTCTACGGGGGCCCCCGCGCCATCTCGCTTTCCCCCTCGCCCTTCCATCGTTCCTTCTTCCACTCGTCATCATCTCCTCTCGTATCCACCCTATCGGGCTCGCTCGCTGCCTTCGCGATCTCGTTTTCACTCTCTCTTCTTCCTCTTTCAGTATCCTTCCCCCGCTTCATCCCTCCGCTCGCGGTGGCTCTTTTCTCTCTCTCTCCCTCTTTCTCTTTCTCCCTGCCCTTTTCCAAATACACATCTTTGCCCTCGTCACTCGCCCTTTCTCTATGCGCAGTGTTTCTCCTTCGTTTCTATCTTACTCTCTTCAGCTGATACTCTCTTTCTTTATCTCGCTTTTTCCTCGTTTTTTCTCTCTTCTTCTCTCTTTTGCCGCTCTCTACCTACTCTATTAACACGCGCGCAAGGGAAAAGAAGGAGAAAGAATGTATGCTTGTGCGTATCTATGTGTGTTTGTGTGTATATACGTGCGCAAGTATTTTGGAGGGAGTAGTACCATCTAGCATAGCAACTGCTGTTTCTGCATTTCTTCGCAACGCGCCCCATACGAGATGCCGGTATATTTTAAGCCTATAACGGGTGTCCCGTCGCCCGAAACGAAGAGAGCTTGAGTTTTCCCGGAAGTTTGCGAACCATTTCGGAGCCGCGACGACTCCTCTCGTCGTTTAAGAAAGTTTTCGTACATATCATGCGTCAATTAATTCACTCAGATACCGAAGTACGCGTCATTAGTTTTCAGATTAAAGCTTTCGAAGAAATAAATTTATTTACGCAAAACAAAAAACATTTACTATCTTTTCAGAAATAATAAATTTTTGTCAGGTAAAATGTCGTGTAATAATTGAGAAGATCAATAGAGATTAATATTGAATTAATGCATTATTTATAATCGTATAATTTTATATGAAAATATTTGAACTAGAAAAGCTCAACAAGAGCTATATAGTATATATTAATTTTAATAGTAATAATTTCATTTAGTAGTAGTAGTAATTTCATGTATTTTATCAAATCGCATATATTTTTATGTGTTATGTGAAAAATATTACAAAAGTCAATGATCGCTCATTTAACATTGTTTATTCTTAATTCAGATATTTGAATACTGACAACTCTGTAAAATCTGTTAATATAATCATGCTCTGCCAATTACGTGATTCAAGTACATTATTGATACTTTATCTTTTTATTGTCAATAGAAATGAAAATTTCCGTTTTACTACCTTATATATTATTATTACCATTGTAATTAGTATTGTTATTATTCTCGTCGATGCTATCATTTTGTAGCATCATCGGGTCGCTTGTCAAATTCCGCTTTAGCCAGTTTTTATGATGACAAAGTTAACCCCGCCAGTGCAATCTCGTCCCATCTTTACGGCACGTGAAATCGGGCGTAAAATACGCGGCGTATTTAACGCGGCATAAGAATCGAATTAAAGCCTCGTCGGGAGATGTATCCTAGCTCTTCTCTCTTTCTCTCTCTTTCCTTTCTCTTTCTCTCGCCTATCGCCGAATTGGCTTTCGCATGAAACCTGTTGGCTACGCGGTCTCTCGAGCACACTCGTCTCTATATATATAGGTACACTTACGAATATTATTACTGCTGGTCAACTCTGGCGAGGGGAGAGACCTGACGCGAAACATACTAAGTAGCTATTTAGATGCTACTCCTCTTTTTCCTCCCGTCTATCTATCTCTCTTTATCTCTCACGCTGACGAGAAGGAGAGGGACACGCGAATGCGCCATTTTTCTGCTACCTCATTCTCCTTGTTCCATTTCATATTCGTATTTTTGATTCATTCGCATTCTCTCAAGCCAGCTCGTCCAGCCGCGTTATACATATATATTTTATTGCGTGTGATGTGTATATGTGTATTGAGCGCAGCATCTAATAAACTCTAGTTTGCCCCACTCGATCCACATTCTTGTACCGCAAAAAAAAATCTAATCTTTATTTATAACTAATAAAATTTTGTTTCGAAAGAGAGAAAACGTTTATAATTGAGAAAACATATCTAGTTACTTGCACAAACTTATAATTTGTTAGTTTGTAGTTATATAAAAAACATTTTATTATATATATAATCTACAATGTTGAGAATTTATAATTTTAACAATACTTGTTGATTGATATTTTATATATCGCTTTTTTCTGATCAATTCTGATCAATTAATTAAACGCTTATAAACTAATCGTGTTTGAAAAGGGGGAAATGATACTTTATATTGGATAATTAACAATGTAATTATATAATTGATCGATAATACAACAACGCGAATACCAAGAGCGACGAACGAAGCGATTAGTTTTGATTTTGACGAGACGATTGAAATCGCAAGAGTTCCAATATGCCTGGCATTCGAACCTCAAGGGATTCCACTTAACGAGCGCTTATAGTCGAACGGCCGCTCGACGCGCGAGAATGATTCGCGAATTCTATTCTGCTCGCGATTCGCGCGGCGAAGAACCGGTCATGAGAAATTAGATGGGCTTGACCGGTAAACGACACCTGGCACGTAAGAAACGAAAGGAAATACGTGCACGCCGTGTATATATCCACGCTATCTCTCCCTCTCCCTCTCTCTCTCTCTCTCTCTCTCTCTTTGCTTTTTTTCTAACCATCTCTTCCCTTTCTCCGTCTTTGTCGCGAGCGCCGAAATGTCCGACGGTTCACA
Organism: Formica exsecta; assembly: GCF_003651465.1. Taxonomy (NCBI): domain Eukaryota; kingdom Metazoa; phylum Arthropoda; class Insecta; order Hymenoptera; family Formicidae; genus Formica; species Formica exsecta. The sequence continues at coordinate 1,227,495 of NW_021849849.1, read as the reverse complement.
TAACCTTTTGATCCTGATTAGAATATGAGTGAGGTTGTAGCCGGTGATAGCTTCTCGGTCGGCTTGATGTCCAGGCCGCGATTTTTGCGCCGTTACCGAACACGTGCGATACCGGAACCCGGAAGCGACCAGGCGCGGAACCGGTGTGCGCTGCGTCCGGCCAGTGTGTTTTTCCATGGGAAAAGCCTCCTCGTCTCTCCTCCGTTTCGTCGTCCCCCGGGGTCAGAGGTCGCGGCTCAAACAGGTTGTACGCTGTGACCCAATGATCCAATTCTGCCGTTCGACTTGAGAGACACGCATGAGAAAATCACGGCGGAAAGACTCAAGTAGTCGCAATCTCGTGGAACTTTATGCGCGACGAGATTATAGTTGGAAAATCGGAAACGAAATGTGTCATTTTATTGCAATGTAACGAAGTAGCATTGGAAGTTAAAAAACAAATAGTGCTCAGATTATAAAACAGAATTATCGTATCATAAGATTAATAAAAGAACAATATTTCCTGAATAGTCTTAGAGTCATTTATGAGAGATTGATTGGTAAATTGAATCAATGAGAAAAAAGATTTCCTGCACCACTTTAAGAACGCATCTAAAAATTTGCTCTTTCATTTTTTCGTTGCAGGATATACCTATCTCGGATCGTCGCTCGTCGTAGAACCATCCGTAGCTAGCTCGGCGAAGAAACGGTAAGTCAACAAAATTTCTCTCTTAAGAGTATGCAGACGAAAAAGCATGACTTTTGAATGATGCGATAATAGATTTAAACGAACAAAGAGCCACGAGTGCCGCTTTTTCAATTCCAGATATTTTCGTAATTTTTTTTATAAAAAGAAAAATAGAAGAAAAATAATAATCACGTCGCACACAATTATTCTGACAATTAAATTAAAATTAATGGCCACGATTAGTGTAATATGTCTCTACAGAGATCGCGAGAAGAATTACGAGAGGAATGAAAATCTCTTACTTTTATTCTTTTATAAATTCGTAAATGAAAATTATCATCGCGGTACATTATCGCTATTTTATTTCATTTCATCGATATCTCTTGTTTCCCTCTTTCTCTCTCTAATATATCTGCCGATGGCGCGGATCGCGTGTGACAATGAAAAATTTTGATCGCGTGCGGCGCGTGATATATATTTATATATCGTTGCTCGCTCTCAGTCATCGGAATTAATAAAGTCGCTAAACCGTCGGCCACTTAACTGATCGTCGTAAATTTTGCGCGATTTTATTTAATAATAATATTTGATCGTTAAGTCCAACGACTACCGGGGACCGTTCTCGCTAATACGCGTGCCGATCGCACGTCTCTCTCACTTGGAACTTTGCTTAATTTAATTTCTCTTTCTCTCTCTCTCTCTTTTCCTTTGCCCGCGCGCGCATACGGAACTTCAAAAGGTTCGTTAACCCGGGCTTCGTAGCTCGATCGGAGAGAGATTCGGGCAAGCGCGCGTAATACCGCGCGTAACAAGGTGCATAATTGGCCGCACGTGAGTAAAACGCGCGCGTGCGCGCGTGCAGAGGAGAGTTTCAACTCTCGAACGTGCGCGAAACGTGCTCGGGCAAAAATCGCCGTGGATTAAATCGCCCGCAGTGGAACTCATTCCGCGCCCCCGTCATCTTTGCTCGAATCCGATCGGGGGATTCGATCGTAGATTTGTTTTTCTTATCCGAATTTTTCTCGGAGAGAGAGATGACGAGGAGAGAGAAAGATATTTGCCGTACGGAATGTACGGAACGATTTTTTTACCTTAGAGCGGATCTTCTAATATCTATGTAAATTTAACGTCGATCGGCAAGGATTGAAAGAGGGGAAACATGCCTTGTAACAAAGGCAGAGACTTTAAAGAAGTTTTACTATGCTTAGAAAATCATTTAGAAACTTTTGCACGATGTGTATTTTAAATATAAAAAATCACTATATATGTATAAAAAAATTTATATCTTTTATTAAAATAAAAAATTCTATTTAATTAATATCTAACTTATTATTAAAATAGACTTTGAAGATCTTTCGTTACACGTTAAATCCCGAAGATTATGAATCCTTGAAGTTGACTAATTTTTTAATCAAACGATTCCATGATTACGATTAAACATATTGAAAATATTGTACATATTTCTTTGAATGAAAACGACAAATATATAATCCGATATTGTGGAATTTTCTACAAAAATTTATGAAAATTATGTAACTTACATTAACGCAAGAAAGGGAAGGTCCAAAAATATGTTTGACTTGACGTAAATGGAATAATTTGGATATGCAGTCATATGTCGCCAGTTCCGTAGCATTGTGTGTTTATATTATTGTGCATGAAAAAGAAAAAAAATACTTGGAGCTATATTTATACATTTCACTTGTTCTCTCTTTACATGCTCACGTATACACGGATCGATGGTACGTATCTTTATTGTAAATAGCAGCAGGGTTTCACGTGCGTCGCGCTGATAACGGAACGCCGAATCGCGATATCATCGTCAGTCCGTTATCATAAAACGGTCGGCATTTTCGTGTGTCGTGAATGACGAGTTTTCATACTTTGTACGATAAGTTGCTTGTTTGGCGAGACAATAATTATAGATATAACCCTTTTGTTCTTTCCTATTGAATATCTTGTATAATACATGTAGCATAATCTGTGTATCGTTGCTATTGCAAGCAATATAATATATAACTTTTGTATATAATATAGAAATTTACTAAATTTTTATAATATATATATATATATAATATATGGAAATGCGCGATTTAGTCACTTTTGCAGACACTCCAGATTTTTTCATAGAAGCGTTTTAGCAATCAAAATTTATATATAATTCATATAAATATATTAAAATACTTTATCTAGATTTTGGGATTAAAAAAAATCAAGATATAACCGTTTTGAATGACTTATTTAATGCAAAGATCCACATATAATATTATTTTTTCAATCCAATAAAACTATTCGTTGCACAATTCTCTCTCCCATTTCCACTAAATTATTGAAATAATTTATTAAACTATCTAAATAAATAATTTTTCTCTGCTTACTTACACCTCTTTTTGTTTGTGCAAGAGTAGAATAATACTCGTAAAAATTTGCACACAACAATAATCTTAGAAACAACTCGCCGAGGAGGCTCCTTTTCCAATAAATAAATAAAAATACGATGTTATACTGAAAGGATTATTAACCCAAATACTCGAGAGACGCGACACGTTTTTGCGTAGCGAACTTTGGGAGCCTCTGCAGCAGCCTCTTTCCCGAGACGGCGGGCGATTTAGGAAAGAAAAAAAAATGTGACACCTGCCTTCTGCTCGCGAGGCGGCAGGCTGCGCTCTTTCGCTCGTGCCACAACTGCAATCTGTTATTTCGCCATCTCCTGCCCGCTCACGCGCTCGCACTTTCCGTTTCTCTCTCCATCCTCTCATCCCTTACGCGCCGCCAGTTTCCTCCTTCTCCTCCTCCTCCTCCTCCTGCTTCTCGCCCAGCTTAAAGCGGTCTTATCGATGCCTCGGAAACGTGCCGTCGCATAAGCCGAGGATTCGACCAAATTCAATATACTCGACCGAAGATAACGCCAATTAAAGAAAGGAAACGAAGAGCGAATGATAAATAACCGAACGTAACGGACAATGTATAATATGCGTGTATTTAGCTGTGCAGTTGCATCGTTTATCATGTATTTATTAATGGACACAAAAGATGGGCACATTCGATACTTCCTTTTATTTTCTCTTATCCGAGAAGAATATATTTATCATGTTGTCTTGCAATTAGAAATATTTTAGTTAATTATAGTTGTGTGAATTCCGATATAGAATTCTAGGTTTAAGCCTTCGACATGATATTCTTACAGGATAGAAAAGATAATCATTATTTTTTTTATCAGTTAAAAAGTTAAAGAAACGATTAAAAATTATCTCAAAACGCGAATGCAATATATTTTCTTCTTATACTTGCATATCAGATTACTTCTTCAGATACTTCTTCCTCTAGTAACAATCGTGTTTTCTGTTATCTGGATAAAAGTATGTAGATGATTCTAGATAAAATAATTGCTTCCTGAAAACTTTTTAATATAAAACTATGAGCATATTGTTAAAATCGTTATTCTCTTAGGATATCTAGATAAAACGCTTCTTTACTAATGTCACCTTTCACCCAGATGAATTTAAAGCAGAACCATCTTCGCATCTCTTACCCAAGATATATTTACATGTATTTAATCTCATCCTCATCTGGATGACTTCGAGATTATCCGAGCGAGGAACGCTGGTAACGACCATAAATACGCACGAGTGTAAATTAAACGAGCATTGTCCGCAAATGCTCGGCCGCGAATCTCAATATGAAAAGCGCAGATAACGCAACGATCTTCTGCACGATCGCTCGCGGGAGAGAATCGTCGTTGTTATACCTACCATCGCGCCGTGGGAGATCGTTACCCAAGTATAGAGAGCCTCTCTTCGCGAGAGGAGATGCGAAAGTGTATATAGCGCGGTAGTTTATTATATACTCTCTATAATGAAAAGAACGGAGAGAGAGAGAGAGACAGGGAAACGAGTATCACTTCCGAGTTGTCTTCTGCATATATACATATAGGCCGAGGACGCGCGGTTTCCAGCGGCGAGGCTCGCACGCCGTTTCTTGATGTTTAGGAGCCGATGCATGGCTAAACATTCATTTCCATATAAGCCGATATGTTTCAAATGTAAAGCGACATTTGCGCGCGCGCGCATCGGAGGAAGAAAGAACGGTGGAGCAGGAGGTGCGCGGGGGGAAGAAGGAGGGGAGGGAGGGGGGTGAAAAGAGGAGGAAGCCCGCGTGTGTGGAAGCGGCGAACTGGTACGAGCGGAAACTAGTTTAAGCCCGCGGGTTGTCTCTCAACCCTCTTCGAGACCGAGCCCCTCGACAATGCCCTCCATGGGATTCACCGTGCTCCCGATTCTACTTTAACTGGCTCCGGTCTATCACACATACACACAAACACACACACACACACACACACATATATATATATATATATATATATATATATATATATATATATATACACATACACACCGGTCTTCTCTTTCTCTCTCTTTTACGCCCGTAAGTAGCCCCCGCGAGTGTGAGAACCGATCGGATGCCTAAGCTCGTGAACCTTCAACTTTGCCGAAACGCGCGCCTCGGTTACCTTCAACCCCTTCGTGCTCTAAATTTAATCGAATACGATAATTGGAAATTTATTCGTGTTTTATTATTGTGCGTGAAGCTCTGAGAGACAAGCACTTGCGTCTTAGTAGGAAAATTTAATTGCTTTAATAAATTATAACAAAAAATAAATATATCGGTGTGTAACGATCACGTTCGCTTGAGACATGCTCTGACTCTCTTCTTTGCACACGTAATCAAGCAAATATTGAATTAATCAAATAAGGAAAATCGTATTAGAGCCGTTTTTTTCATTATTTTAGTTTTGACGTATTAATAAGAGTTTTTAAATATCTTATATTTAGCCTGTCTCGTAATAAAGTCAAACAAGAATTATCGTCCCAAATTAAGCATTCTTTTTTTATATCAAATCATTATTAGATTATATATCAAATACGTTATTATAATTTACTTATAGCAAATAACCCGTTCTTCTTCGATATTTCGATCCTTAAAAAATTCTCGCGTCAACTCGAGACAGTTCTCCGAAATTCGTGCGCTCGCCGGCCGCACTTGCGGCCTGTCGACACATGCGCATCGTCTTATTGACAACCGCACGTTACGATTCCTCATGTCGGCACGTGGTGCCAATCGTTCCACGTATCATTCGCGCATATGCCGGACGAAAGTCGTCTCGCGACCGCAAGACTCGCCGCGGATGGGGGCACGCTCGATGCTTTGCGGCGCACCCGCGTACAATGCAAACACGTGCAATGCGCATTATTCCGTGCGTGCGTGCGTCACTCCATTCACGGCGTCTCGGACAGAGGCCGGCCGAACGAGCGAGTCGACAGCTTGAAAATACTGACGAAACTATCAGTCAACACCGGACGGATTCATCATTTTATCTTCTCCGGCTTATCAAAATTATTTTGACCAGAATTACAGCATTTTTATCTTATTTTTATTGTTATTACAGCAAACATTGTAAATTTTTCCGGTGATTTATATAGGGTGTTCAAAAACCGTCAAACGTTCTTTCAATAAGATTCTCTAGTCTATTTGGAATCAATTTTTTTCTATCATATACCTTTGTAATAATTAAGCTTCAAATTCTTTTATAGAATAGATTTTTAATGAAATTATAACTGAAGAGTATAGTTTTGCTTTAATGTCAAGTTTAATCGAAGAGCCTTTCTTTTTCGATATTATTAATTCTTTAATCAATTAAAAAATTATATATATCTACTTTTGATATTAAAAAAACATCCGGTTATTTTGGAACATTCTGTATAGCGTTACAAAAAATTATACATAATATATATTTTAATTATCATTGTTTAAGTATAGAATAAAAGATTGTTGTGTCGAAATTGAAATTTACAATATTTTGAGAATAATTTTTATCGCGGAAAGCTCATGACTTATGACAAAAAAAAAATGCGAATGAAAGAATTTTCTTTATAATGAAATTTGCATCGTATTTTTGCTCATAATGTTAATTAATTCCATACATGTATGTGTGTCGATAATTCATCTTGAACAAGTGGCAAGTGCGCCATTCGTCCACCCCAGAGAACATTGCACCGAGCGCTTTAAAAGAGTCATTCGGGCATGTACCGGTCGTCACGTACGATTGAAAGCACGCTTGCGGCGCCGCTTGCATTTCCGCATAACATCGGACGGGGTGCGGACATGCGCGCGTGCGCACTCGACTGCACTTTTCTCATTTGCATGACAAGGCCGCGCTGCACCTCGCGACGTATGAGGTCGGCAGGTTGTACGATATATGTATATATATATATATATATAGGGGGGAGGGAGAAAAGAAGTAGCCGGGCCCCCTGCAGCCGGCGACCTGTGCAGTCCGGTAAGTCCCCGGATGCACTTTACTTATTGACTGTGCATTCGAAATGCAACTCTGTCGTTCGAAGAGAACAAACCTCTCTCCACCTTTTGCCCATAAATTCGATCGTGAACATGTTTGCAAAATAAAAAAGGTACAAAAAGGAGGAGGAGGAAGAGAAGTAGGGAATGTCGTTCTGAAGATTTTACGAAGGGCATCTCTCGCCCTCTTTACGATGCATCTCTTGGTCGATTTCTCTTTTTTTTTTTTTTTTGCTCTTTCACCCTTTCTTTCTCTCCTTATCCTCCCTCTCCCCCACCTCTCTATTTCTCTTCCTCTTTCTTGCGGAGTGAATCGTTGCACTCGGCGCGTGCCGACCTCGTGCCCTCTCCCGCCTGCTGTAACCCCCTCCCTCGCCTCGTGCATTTAATTCCGCCGCTTCTCTCTTCGTCCTTCTACACCCCTTTCGATTCACCCCACCTCCTCGCCGGCCAACTCTAAGTGCATCCTACGTGCACTTGTTGCGCCGAATGAACGCGCAGCCGGCTCTCTCGCTAATCTTTCCCTCCTTTATCAGGCGTAAGTTTCTCAACCGAGAGATTTATCCGCTTTCAGAGATTTATCTGCTTTCATGAGATCCTAGGAATACGTTGGAGAGATAAAAACTAATCTACTAGATAGAATTTAAATATGTGTGTAATAAATGAATTTATAGATGTACACACATACATATAAAATTATATATTTGATGAAATCTTTGTCTTTTTTTTTAACAGATTATTTATGTACAAAAAGATTTTTATGAGAAATTATCTTTGAACTTTAGGAATTCTTATACGAGATTTTCTAATAAATTCAAAAACAATATAACAAAATTATAACATTGGTAGAATTTTCCCTCTATTGTAGAACGATAAAAGCGTCTTCCTTTTATCTCTCCTTCTCTCTCATAACAGATTCGTGCAAAATGCAACAGCGACGTGATATAAAATGATACGCGCGTAGGCCCGCCCGGTAGGGTATCTCCTTCCGATGTGTTTGCTCAGATATATCTTCTTACAAGCCTCGAGGAACTACGTTCCGATGAGAGGAGGAGCCCTCCCGATGCGGGAGAGGGCCTCGTTCGTGCAGCTGCGTCCACACGCGCACCATTAGCACGCGCTTATTTCGCCACGGTCAGCGACAACATCCGTGACGTTTAACGAATCGCCAATTATGCGCGTAATTAGTCAGGATTGTGATTTGGATTGACGATCCGAGGAAGATACGTTTGCAAACGCGACGTTTGACTTATGCTAATGAAGATAAACCTCGGAATCGCGCGTTATCTTTACATCGCGAATATTGTATTACATTAGCTGCTTCTTTTAATGGCATATTTTATAACCACTCCGTAATATATTGCTTTTTGTCTCAGTCAGATATCGTGTCGGTGATATTCTTGACAAATAAATGCTTTAAATATAATTTAGAACGCCTGGAATCTATATTTGCTCAGTTGTGGAAATTTATTAATCTTATGCTCTCTCTCTTTTAATATTTATTTTTTCATAAAGATAATATTCAAGCACATATTATCGCGCTAAACATATTTTTTTATGTAAAAAACACTGGGATAATCGCGATGGCAGAGAAATTGCAAAGCAAATAATGACGGTGAAAGTTTGAAATTGACGTGAAGGCATCTTTAAACTTTATAACGCGTAATTCCGGCAGCTTCGATCCGAATTACCGATTGGATGCTGCGGGGCGCAATGTAATTTGCTCTTAAGTAACGCGGCGAAAACGCGATTATCGTTGCCGAGACCCCAAGTAGTAAGCATGAAGCGAGGTCTGAAGATTCGCGCTCAAGTCTCGTCGTTTAATGATTCTTTTGCCCTCGCAGTAACGAGCCTGGCGCAGACGAGCCTGCAATTTTGCATTAATAGCCAGATTAAAGTGTAAACGAGGCGCATCGTCGCGCCAACTGATTGAATCCAATGCAAATATATAATACTTATGAGAAAGAAGGCAAAAAAATTATTTTGTTGAATTTAATAAATTCTGCGCAAAGTAATATAAAATTACATCAAGCTAGAAATATTTTACAATTTTATTAGATTATAAATCGAATTTAAAAAATTTTATATTATATATATGAAATATAT
>NW_021849849.1:1209227-1218164 GCF_003651465.1 Formica exsecta | reverse complement strand
ATATATACTATTAAATAAAAATTTCGGAATATATGTGTATAATATCGCATATTAATTATTGCATTACAAAATAATTTTTAAATTTATCTTTTTTTAATGAATTTTATAGATTATACATAAAATAAAATTATGTTACTTATTACAAAAAAAAACCTTAAAATTTTATTAAATTATATTATAAAAAATTTTGTTATATATAAATATGTCTAGATACTATTGTTTAATATGAAAATATTGCGAGCAGACGAATTTCTTTCTTTTTTTCTTTGGACTTTTTGACGGATTCGCCGCAGGCTTGTACGCGCCAGCCGTCTTACGCTTTAAATCTCTTTTGTTTGGAAATATCGGGGCGATGACCATGCGCAATTCCCTTTATTAATAATTAATAACAGCGCGTACGTGTATCCTCTCCCTCTCCGAGAAAGAGAGAGAAAAAAAGGAAGACCGGGAAGAGCCGCGGAGGACGGCGAAAATCTTAATTACAGATTCGCCGCATTGCATAATGCGCTGCACGTCGTGACGTCGGCTGTTTTTTTCTCCCATCTTATCCTACCGAGAAGAAGCGGAGGCGGTTACCCTCCGCTTATCGATCTCTTATCGGGCCCCCGAATCGGGCCCCGTGTCCGGTCACGGGTGGACGCCGGATTTCATGGATACGCGTGGTCCGCAGGTGTAAAAGGGCCCCGCTTAATTATTCCGAAATAAAGGCACGCTGACGTGCAATAATTGTCACGCGTCGCCCCCTCGCCCCTTCCTTTCCCTTTCCCCGGTTTAAGCCGCCTTTTTTCAGTAGCCGTTTGTCAGATGCTTTCGCGAATCCCGATCGTTCCGCTTTGACGCGATCGTAAAATCATTTCGATGATGCGATCTCTTCGAATTTAGATCCGTCCCGCCACGGAATATCGGAACGTCGCGTTATTACGACAATTGCACCGCATGCAATATGTTTTTCCATCGATACTGTATCATTCCGGAACGCTCTTAATCTAAAAGATTTTAAATTTCTGTAATTTATATTTATGCGATATTAAAAAACTTACATTCTTATAAATATCGTCATATATTCTTGATCGAAATAAATTCTTAATTATTTTCTAATTAAGTCTACAATTAGTAATAGTACTCAAGTCTACAATTTTATGGTAATTTTGTCAATAAACGATGAAATTTACAAATCGTCATTACATCATACTGCAATCATCTTAATTTTATTTAATGAAACACGTACCTATGTAAAGTGAAGAAAGAAAAAATATAGACGATTTTTCAGAAACTCATTCATATATTTATATACTTAATCTCAAAAATCATTCAGTTCTTATATTTGTCTTTACATCCCGAAAATGGCACTAAACGATCTCAGGATTAAAAACTACATACATATATTTTTTAATGTCTATAAAATCGATATAAATACAACTCAGTCTCCAGAGACCGTATAATGCTTTAATCGCAATCATTAGTACTAGTATTCGTGCGGCGAAAGTGAAAACTCGCGCGAGATCAAACAAGATTCCTTCTGGGGCGCGTGCTCGTGCTGGCGCGAGGGCGATTTTAACGGCGATACCTCTTAATTGCCGTGACCGGCGTAAAAGGACGCCGGTGGAGGAGGCACCCGGGAATATGCACGGATCACGGAAGAGACGACACAACGCGACGGCGTCCTGCACCTGGCCAGAACGACCCGGCTAACAGATCCGTATCTCGAACCGACGTGGTTATTATTAATTCTCTCGTTTTTAATTCTATCCTTTCTCCCCCTCCTCTTTCTCGCCACCGCCGCCGCGATTAATATGCACGTCGCGAGAGGTTTAGTTAATTGGAGAAGCGAGCGGAGGCTTTTTTCCCTATCGCGAAATTCAGCCTGACTCGGCAGCTTCTGTCCTCATTGCGGCTCATCAATTTCATATTTATTTAGCTGAATTATATCAGCTACGTATATTATATACACTTACGCGCACACGCGCACATTTGGTGGCACGCATCTCGCAGAATTGAGAGGAGGAAAGAAGGAAAATCGTTGTTTACGATAAATATACACATGAATTATTAATATGATGTTAAAAATATAATTAACAATTATTATATATATAATTATTAATAAATGCTATATTTATAACGCTTGTTTGATATTTATCTATACGCATCTGTCGGCAGTAGTAATCTAAAATAAATATTTTCGAGCAATTATTATTATTTATTAGAAGCGATTATTCTGATAAATTTGAATAAGAACCTTTAAAAAATTATTGCTATATTTATATAAGTACCATACTTGTGTACTATATATTTATGGTTGCTTTATTCATATTTTTAATTACTATTCATATAAATATTATACCTTTCTCGCGCAATATAAAGGGTATCTATGCGTGAAGCAGTAAGAAAAATATCGCGGAAAACGCGATTAGCTTCATCCTTCGCTCTAACCTCTCATCCCTCGTCCCTTTGTATCCTATAGAATGTCTTTTCCTGCTTGCAGGGGTAGCGGCACCGCCCTACCAGAATCTCCAGTCGACCAGGTCGGCAACAGATGGAGGTGAGTGATTTCTCTTCCCTTTCTCTCTCCCACTCGCAACTTATCTTTCTTCCTCCAGCTTCCTCCGCTTGTCTTGCTCATCTCATCCGTGTATAGAAAAATGCGAAAATAATCCAACACGTAAAGAATAGTAACGATTATATCACCAAAGCGATAATAAATACGCAAAGCGTTTCCTCTAGGACGAAATTAACCGCCAAAGTAAAAAGAATGTTATTTATTTAATATGTCTGGAGAGATTAATAGCTTAAAGACGAGGAATTCTTAAAATTTCGCAACTTTAAGAACTTAAGAATATAGATAGATAAGGAAGACTGTGTAGCCTCCGTTTAATTTTAATTAAACCGCACTTTTAGATAGATTTTTAATTGGAAATTTATATGAAAAATTATTTTCTCAATCTAAAATTAAGAAATTGTGAAAGGACGTAAAGCCCGCTTGACAATTTTTGCCGAGAACAAAACAATAATATTAAATTGCGATCTTGCGAAATAAATCGTGAATACGAAATCACTCTGAAAAGTAAAACTGAGCCTCTCGATGTTTGTTAGAGCGGCATGAACGAGAAGGTGCTTCCCGAGAAGCTACCTCCTTCTCCCGGTCTCTCGGTGCGAAAATTCTCCAAGGGTGCGTGGTAGCTATTGATTCCGGAGGCTGTTGCCGCCCTTACGCACCCTCACGCGGTCTCTCTCTCCCTCCTTCCACCCCCTCTCTTTTCCCTGCTACGAGCATCTCTCTCGTTGCCTTCTCTCCTCAGCTCATTCCTTGCCGTATCTCTCTCTCATTCCTCTAAATGTTATCTCTTCCCATCTCTCGCGCTATTTCTCTTTTGCCCGCAGCAATCTCTTCTCCGAATCCGAAATCCGGAGTCCAGGTTGCCTCTCCTCTATCCTAAAGGGGTTAAAACTACCCGCACAATTTCCAGATCGCTTCCGCGCTCGTTCCAATTATTAAAGCGCCATACGCTATCGCGGAATCACTATCCTAGAGACCGCATCAAATCGCCGGAAATTCAATCACCGATGTCGAATAGGATTAACTCTTCCGGAAAGCGAAACTGTCCCATATCGAGAATTTTATCAATATGATTTGTTAAATATCTAACAATACCGTATAAACGTTATCAATATACTTGGCATTGTAATACTAACAGTAAGATGTCATATACATGTAAAACACAATTGACTATACAAGATGCAAAGTTCTAAAGAAAATCTTAAAATTTATAAAAAATTTTCTACGCACATCTTAGCGCAGCAGGGTCCCTTTACAAAAGATATCTTCGGCAGAATATTCTAAAGATTGGTATTCCTATATTTTGAAAGCAGTTAAAGTAACGAAAAAAATTTTTCAAAATTTGGAAACTTTCTTAGATCGTATCTATTTAACAAATTATCTGCAGCATGCATAAAAATAACTACACAAAATAATGAATATATTTGTAAAAATTTTATATTTATTTAGTACAATATATTGAGCTATATTTTTTAATTAAAGCTTACAGGCATAATATTTTTCCGGAGAGAAAGTGCAATGTAATTAAAGAAAATAATTGAACAAAAAAAAGTACGTTAGAGAAACCAAGTTTCGGTGCGCACAGAACGCTTCCCTTTCATTTACATCGGCCGGACGATCGGCCTTGAGCGGTCCTATCGAAATCGAAGAGTCCTGCCGAAGGCCAGCCTGAAATCCATTAATTTTTATGCGCCCGGAAACCATTTGCCGATCCCACGCGCACTTGGGCCGTACGCTCCATGATAGCGGCATTTACGAACCATGCAACTATTAATTATCCTTAAACGTTACCTGAACCTACCCCAACCTCGTTCAAATTACCACCGGGGAAACAAAGGAGTCGGCATGCATTTCCCGGTTAGCAACGCCAAAAAAGATTTTCACTTATCACTCATGTGGTCTATATGTTTATTTTGTCGATTTCATTTTCTCCAATTCCGCATAAACACGATCAACGCAATTTGCATTATATAAATGTAATTACATTTAATATCGTAATATTATATGGACGCGTATCACGGCGAAGAAATTTTCGCGGCACAATTTTCTAAAGTGAAGTTAAAACGGAAAGAAGTTCCGGCAAAAAAGGCGGAAGACACTTATTTTCTGGGAGGGAGCCGTCGTAGATTCACGCTCGACCGAGAGGATAATCGATTGGCCATTCAACGGAATTAGTCGATCGGGACAAGGTGATCGATAATATACAGTACAGACATATACGCGCACCAACACGTGATACAGAGACTCACGGACAAGGGAGAGACAAAGGATATTAAGAAAATCCTCGCTCTGTGTGTTTCTCCGTTTTCTTTTTCCTTCTTTAAACAGAGCTTAGAATCGGATCGGATTCATCTTTCACGGAACACGCATAATAATATCGCTATTATTTTGTGTCGTATCGATATTATTTTGTATCGTATCGTATCAATTACATTTGTACAGATTAATGCAATTTAAAAAACAAAAGATTACAAACAAAAAATAACATTTTTAAATATAAGAAAGAGGAAGATTATGTCTGATAGCTTTTTTTTGACATTTATTAAAATAAATTTACCATTTTTAATTCATCAATTTTGATATCGTATTTAACGATTTATAAAAAAGTTTTAAATTTGAATAAATACAATTTAAAAATATTTGATAAATTCTTATTAGCTTAATCATCACTTTCCTGCAATAGAATCCATATTCATAATTATAACTATCTTAATTAAATTGAAAAGATGTTTAATTTTTAAGAGAAGGAAATAATATTAACGAAAATTACGATCGATATTGCAAATATCATTTTTTAATCATCTCTTTACAATAAAGACTCATAAATTTGCGACGCATTTTTTCCACGGTCTTATTATCGCAAGAAAGAGAGCGAGAAAGTATTCGAAGAGATCAAGTATATAGGAAGTAACAAAATACGCTCGTTTCGAGCGTGTTGCGCGCTACTGTGAATGATAAATCTACTTCAAGGATAACACCCTCGTCATTGGCGAAGATAATGACCGGCGGATCGGCAGAAACGACAGGAATACCCGAACTGCACCCATATACCTGCGGGCGCGCGAACAAAAGAGAGGACCGAGAATCCGTCCTTTCCTCTACCTGGACGAACAAAGAGAGACCCCGTAACGGAATCAACCCTCGGCGACCCTTCCACGGTAATCCCGGTTCTCGCCGAGAGCCGATTTCGAAACCGTGCGTCGATCTACCGTGGGCCCGACGACTGTAGTTTGCCGCTAACAGCAGTTTCGGCATTAATGAGTCGAACATCCATTTCGTGAAGAACAATGGATGACAGTGCTTCACGAGTCACCCGGTATAGGACTATGCGACACGACCCCCTACCGGGTTGATCGACGAAGAGCCCTTCAGCGCAGCCGACGATCAAAGAGGCGCAATATTGTGTTCCCCGAGTAGATTCGGCAAATCAAAATTCAAATTGCTCCGAAAGGGAAAGGGAAGCGTTCTGTCGATCATTCGGATAAATTCGCGCGAGAAGACAAAACAACGGAAATGATGCGTGGTAAAGTTTGCTTTTCGAAAGTATAGCGACTTCAGCTACAGAGCCTCAAAAATGATTTCTACGATTATTTTCGGTGATAAAAATGCAACGCAATAATTAATACGCTGATTTCAATTTATCCATTTTTTAGAAAAAAAATTTTGTAAACCTTCGAAGAGGAAATGAGATTTTTATATAATACAAGTCTCAATAGTGGGTCAAAACGCTCAAGTTTTCCTCGAATCATGCTTGGAGGGGACGAAAGTTTCTTATTCTTGTAAAACAAAACTTTCAAGTCGACATCTATCACACGCACCACTTGCGACATTCCACTTTTACTTTTGCAACATTTTAAACATTCGCATTCGAGAAAATTTTAGAGAGTTATTGACTTCTTAATAAGCGATTGAAGAATTTTTACATCGTAAAACATCGTGTCAGAGACTATCGTTTGACGGACGCGTAGAGCGATTGTTGAATGAACGGCTGACGTTTTATCATCGAGAGCGACTCTCACAATCAATCGCAACGTATAGTACGGTGTGCGCCTAATCTTAGTACATACTAGTATCCACCGAGCGGCGCCTCCGCTCACGGTCAATGACGTGCGTCTTTTGGCATCTACGCATTATCCGGCATGACGCATATCGACCCCGATTACTCTCCGACATCACACCGTCTCAAGTCCTTAACGCCAAACATATCCCGCGAGAATTTATCTAAGAAATTCACAGCGAAATAAAAACAGACTTCATCTCATCAACAGGAAAATCAATTTGAAATTTTCATCTCTCTCTAAAATTATATGTCAAATATAATTTGCCTATAATTATTTTTATAATAAAACTTGTTTCATTCGCCAAAAATGCGAGCCATCGGAAAAAGAAAATTCGAGAGAAGAAATAGGCAAAATAACCGCGATGAGAGATGCCCGCGCTTTTCCGCGGAGAGAACCTTCGGCGAGAAAGTGTATCCTTGCTTCACGCACGCGTCGTAAACCGCCTCCTCAAAGAGTCGCACGCACACGTGGTGGGGGGTGCTTGGAGAGGGGAAAACCTAGTCGTTTGGTGGGGGAGCCGGCGCGGCGAGCGGTGAGGGTAGACTGGGCGCGGCCTACGACGGGACCGCGCACACAGCGCGTGTTATAAAAATAATATCAGTGTACCTAGCGCGTCGAGATATCCCCGATAGCCGATATCGCTACTCTAGACCTTCGTGCGGTCCTTCGTCTCCCCTATCCCCCTCGGCCCCTTGTCGCACGCGCGATACGCACCGGCGACAGGAAGAGAGCCTCCGTCTATTATCCTCGACGTATCCGTTGATCGTCGCGATCGCGAAGAGCGACTCGCGATCGAATCTAGTTTCGGAGAAGAGCGGGACGAAAGGTAGGGATACCTTCGTTTAACGACGCCATTGACAACGTGGACACCTGAGCCGGATGCTAGATACGAAAATAGCGATGTCATTTGTATCGGTGTAGCTCGCGGTACCGCGAGTTGACAAACTCTCTCTCTCTCTCTTTTCGCACGATTGATCCACGTGCTAGAAGGCGTAAGGACGCGCGTATTTATGTGCGCGTGTGTATACATATATGTGTGTACATACATTCGTTGGTATGCTCGTCGATTCCAACGACGACGTCCATCATACCAGTGAGTCCAGTGATTAGACAACGCGTACTCGTAATCGTTCCGGAATCGTTCCGACGAGCGGCCAATCGCGTTCGGGCCGGTCTACTCCGCTCGGTTGGTAAAAAAGCGCGAGCCGCTCCGATACGTCGAGGGGAATTCCTATGTCGGCCCAGAACGTCGAGAGAAAGGGAGAGAGAGAGAGAGAGAGAAACGTAGAGAGATATATACGGATAGGGAGTGAGGGTAGCGAGCTAGAGAGAGAAAGACGCAGGAAGTTCCGACGAGCGGCCAATCGCGTTCGGGCCGGTCTACTCCGCTCGGTTGGTAAAAAAGCGCGAGCCGCTCCGATACGTCGAGGGGAATTCCTATGTCGGCCCAGAACGTCGAGAGAAAGGGAGAGAGAAAGAGAGAAAAACGTAGAGAGATATATACGGATAGGGAGTGAGGGTAGCGAGCTAGAGAGAGAAAGACGCAGGAAGCGGACGCGCGGAGAAGAGAGATAGAGGGACGCAGATAGAGAGAGAGAGTACGAAGGGTAGGGGAGGGGAGGCGACTTGCTAGAAAGCTAGGTATCGGGAGGCGACGGGGAAAGCTAGAGCTCTTCACCACCCGCACGAGTTTCCCTTCAACAGTCGTCCGAAGACCCGCGGCGTCTTTTCTTCCTTCTCCGAGTGCGAGTGTCGATTAGTTGTAGTTGGACAGTGCTCGTCGTCATAGCTATCCCTCATCATCATCATCGTCGTCGTCGTCGTCGTCGATTTGGTTATAAAATCGTCATTATCCCGTGACGTGAATCGCGGTGTCGTCATACAACGTCGCCTAAGAAGGAGGGAGCGACGTGCTCGAAGGAGGGAGTAAAACGCGGGACGGAAGGAATAGAAGAGAAACAAAGAGAGGAGAGAGAGAGAGAGAGAGAGAGAGAGTGCTAGGAAGTGCGTGCGTCGTAATCGACGAGGGAGAGGAGAATCCTCGACGTCTTGAGAGAAATCTCGTTTTCGCCACGTTCCGGGATATATCCTTGTGTCGCCTCGACGTTGAAGGTGTCGCTCCGGGACGAATCGCGCGACGAGGGACAGTGGAAAGTGTACCCTTTTTCACGCCCGTCTTCCCTCCTTCTCTCTCCATCCCCGTGGTGCGAGAGCTCGAGCCAGTGTTTTTAGTGCCAGTGTTTAAAGTCTACCTCAAGAGATACAGCGGCTTGCGGCCGATAAAGAAGTTTAAGAAGCATATTTGAGAGAGAGAGAGAGAGA
>NW_021849849.1:1172943-1208925 GCF_003651465.1 Formica exsecta | reverse complement strand
TATATATATAGAAGAGAGAGAAGAGGAAACACAAGAGTGAGCCTTCACGTTTTTGTGCGCGAGTTCTACGAGAGAGAGAGAGCAAAGTTATTAAAGTAAACATGTCTCTGGATAAGTTCGCGGAAGGCGGTGTGCTGCAGAAGGAGATGGAGCGTCTGGAGATCGAGGAGAAGAACGGCGACAGTCAGAGGTAAAGACAAAAATTACTTAAGCGTTATCTCTTTTGTTAATCGTCCCAATTATCTCGATATCTCACGCATCAGTCGAACTAGATGTTATATTTATCGAGCGTATATAGTATGGAATATTATTATCGATAATATTCTTCGCGCGTATGTCGAGAAGTTTTACATATGTAAACATAAAAAATAAATGATAGAAGTCTCTTTTTTTGTACGGATAAATTATAATGAAGAGAGAGAGAGAGAGAGAGAGAGAGAGAGAGAGAGAGAGAGAGAGAGAGAGAGAGCGGGAGGGAGGGGGAGAGATGAGCGTTTAATGCAATATTATTTTCCCGAGGCAGAGCTCAATATTTTCGATCCGATTCTCCGGATCTGCCGTGATATGATTTAGACACTTTGCGTAAATAAACAACAACATTGAGAGTTTATGAGAAGTAGGCAATAACAAACGATGCGAGCGAGGTCATTCAAAAGTAATCGACCTTGTCGTTTAGGAACAGTTAATATAATTTCGTGCGATTTATTTTATTATTGCTTAATATATTTGGCCAAAATTTCAATATATGTGTGTATGAGAATTTCAACGGAAATGTGCGAAGCTTCGTTAATAATCGCGAGTAAATTTCGATTAGTCTAATATAAGGGAGAGAAGAACTATACGTGATCTCCGTGATCGGAGCAACCATCGAGAGGCAAAATATCTCCGATTTGTCGATTGCGTCAGACGCGATTGTTTGTGAATTCGTTTTTTAAGCCGCGTGCGATTATGTAATACAACGCGCGAGCGTGAATTCCGGATATCGTTCGCTTCCGCTCTCTCAAGTCTCTTGCTAGCTCTCTATCAATATAAAGATGTATGTATTTTTAAGTTTACTTAAACCCTCGGCAAAACCTGATTTTTGTATTATTTGACGCATCAACACAATAATTATGTCGAACAAATCTGCTGAAATAAGGCAGTAATATATTCCTTCAAATATTTTTTAATCAATGGCAAATATTTTTCTAGCAAAAAAAATTCAATTATACGTGTATATAATTTCAATATATTTTTAAATCTCACATTTATTTATTTTTTATTTATTATTGAATTTTTTATAGATTGAATATATGTATATCGCGTCATTTTTATATCGTTTATATTGGCCGTTCGTCGAAAAGGATACCAACCGATTAAAAATCGACTAAAACTTGTTTCATTAATCGCATTCTCTCGCCGCTTGCGCGAGAGAAACGTCTCAAATTTACCTGACAATTTACGCGTCGCGTGTCAAATATAATGGCAGTCGATGAAATGATATTGCGATTCAGTCTCGATCGAGGGCCGTCTAATCTCACGGCCAGCGAGAATTACGTACGCAGAGTCAACAACCTCTTCGATAAATATCGGCGATAACGTAAATCAAATTACGCACGCACGCGTGCGCGGGCGCGGGAGCGGGCGCGGGCGCGGGCGCGTCATTCCTCCTCATTACGCACATTCGCGTATGCGTTACGCGACGGCGGTAACCGCACACTTTGGTACCGATCGGCTTCGAAAAATAATGAGAAATCATGTCCAGATGCTGTTATCGAATGAAAGACGCAGTGGCGTCGAACGCGATAAAGACGATTAAAAATCGTTAAAGAATTTGTAAGAGAATTAAAGATGCGTTATTAAACAAATATGTCGGGCTAAAATTATAGATCATTACTTAAATAAGCCCTTTCTTGCTATTAGTAGCTTTCATTGTACGTAGAATCAGGCTGAAAATTTCCGTTGTCTTTTTAGAAATTTTGCAGTGAGTCATCATGTTAAGTCATTGAACATTAAGCAGTCATTCGTAGTCCATTTACGATAATTTGTACGAATGTGTCACACTTTATGCGATAAGATTATGACGTTTTAATCATTAATTCTATACGGAAAGAGATCCTTTAAGATTCCCTGGCATTTTGCTGCCAATACGGTGCTTTTCATTTGATCTGTTTTCGTCATAGCAGAAGAATTAATAGCTTTCAATAGAGAGTAACCAGTGTCGCTCCATCACTCGAAGATAAGAGATTTAATACCTCGTACAGCGATCTTTTCTCTATAATCATAAGGAAGAATTGATTGCATATACGTTTCTTGTTTTCGTCTATATCACAACGTATCGTGAAACATATCTCTCGAAATGAATCATATATAAAAAGATTAAAATCGTGATTAACAAATATGCCTAGATAAAATAATAATTTGATTTTTATTTAAATTTATTTTATTATTATTTCTTATTTTTGATATTATTTCTTAAATTTAGATGTTTATAATTAATTTGTTTATATTAATCCGACATGAGATGCGAAAAAAACGTTATCAAATTGAGACTATTATCGAGATATTTGATCAACGAAATGAAATGCATATTTAATTTTAATGTAACGATGTTGATTTCTCGAATAAAGAAATTTGATCGTGAAAATTTCAAAGGACGCGATCGGTGGAGAAATAATTTAAATTCCGATGCTTGATGAGCCAGTTTCCTCGTTGCCTAAGGTCGGCCCTGATCTCGATGTTGTACGTGGCATGATTTCGTGGTCGTCCCTGAAACGCGGCGTCGCCATCGGCATGGTGGACGTCACACGGACGGGAAACTCTTTTCGGCGTAGAGTTTATCACACGTACGTGCGATGTTTACTTATCGCGTTATCGCTCGATCGAAATTCTTTGATCGGGAAAATCGAACAGAGGTACCTACCAAGAAATGTAAAAGTAATTTGAGAAAGGTTAACGGTGCCTGATGTTAAAGTATCCCTTTGAAAAGGAATTTGTTGAGAAGAACGAAAGAATTATATATTTTTTTTATTTTATAACTCTTTCAATCTTCTTGAAATTTTTAAGAATATAAATATTTGATAAATAGATTTTTATGCGCTTTTTATAGATAAAAATTGTAAGACGGTAGGAAAATATTAAAATCTTTATACGAAGCGCACAATGATCTCATCGTATTTGCGATAGTAAGTATTTACCGAAAATGGCGGCGACATGGTGCGAGGGTGACATATCGCGTACGTGACTTCAAGAATGACACCCCATAAAGCAAAAACGCAACCGTGACTTATTCGAGAAGGTGGGATAATAGAGAGCAAGGTCCGAGCAAGACTTTCTCCCGCTATAAATATAACGGAGTTTTTTACCTCGCACAAGAATATCGTGGCACTTCCGAATCATTACTTCAAATTACAAACGATTTCGTCGAATTATGTTTCTAATTTTTAGCAAGTTATGTTTGTTTTTTTTAATAACACATATTTATATTAATTATTGACATAATCGATAGAGAATTTGTTCGTAAAACCAATATTAACGTTCAATTCGAATTTTCGTATCGATAAACAAAAAGGATGCATTTTTTAAATTTCTGAAAAAAAAGAGGAGAAATTTTGCGATAACTCTTTGCTGCTCTAATATTTAAAATTCCATCGACTCTCTGTTTATTCGTAAAAATTGTAAACCACTGAAATGAGGTTATTATTATAAAAAAATATAATGAAAAGTGAAGCTTAGAATTTTATAAAGATAAAAGAAGAAAATGCATATGTAATTCCAACGACGAATCCTGGCGACGCCCATGTTCACCCACGTGGGGACTCGCATCAGGTATACGCGTGCGTGCATGAATTAAGGGACAGAAATAGTGCAGTGCAACGTGTACTCTGCGAAGCCGCTTAAAAATAACGTGGGGAAATAGACCATATACGTACGGTTCTTTATATGCGACAAAGTCCGCACCGGAAACCGGCGATAAATAAATGGGCGGCAAAAGCAAGGGCGAAAGAAACGTCATATTAGTGCTCCGTATCCGGAAAAGCGTCGACTCAGCGTCAGATTTCGTAAAGGATATTCATTTAAAATATTGATAAAACGATTAAATTGATATATAAATCGGTTGGAAAATTTCGCTGATGATAAAATGTAAAAAAAAATTTGAAAAATTATACTCGTTATAACGATCGTAGGAAAATCCGTGACTAGCTAGTATTGATGCATCTTTGCAAGGAAATTTCACGAATTCTATGAAAAAGATATCATCGTAACAATTGAAAAAAATAATAGAGCGCGAGAAAAAATTCCGAGAAACTATGGGAAAAGTCGGAACGTTCGAGAAAGAAAGAAAAGCAGCTTGATGTAATTTTGACAATCGAAGTCGTGTGTTTGAAATATTCGTTTTTAAACAGTTGTCACATGGACGACAGAAAAAGGAAATTCGCTAGCTGATGAAAAAAATGGAGCGTTAATCTGACGTGTACCACACGAAATTTGTCTCGATCGCTGCGTAATATTTTTCTAAGCATGCTTGCTTACGTAATTTTCCATTACGTAAACGCATGACGACACGCACGCATACAATTAAACGTCGGGAAGTCTTCTTTCATTTCATAAATGTGAGCGCGCGCGCATATACAAACGGGATTTTTTAGGATTCTTTAGGAATCGCGATTCGCGTTTTCTCGGATCAAGAAATATAATCGTATAATCAAATATATATAAGCAACAAGAAAAGAGTATCAAATTTAATATGTTACAATTCTGTACTTATCTAACGAGCGATGATAGCTAGTGACATGCCGATGACATTTACGATAAAGGTAGATTCCGAGAAATTGAAACGATCTGTGAGCTCCGAGTTCCGCTCTTTCGGCGAGAAGGTAACGTTGAGAAATACACTCGTAATATGTCGCGAGTCGAGCTGCCATTTTCTGTTGACGCAACGCGATGATAGAATAGCCATAGTCGATTTATACATCTTAATCGCGAGAGAGAGAGAGAAAGAGAGAGAGAATAGGATAGAATAGGGAATGGACGTGAAAATAACGATGTTTAGATCGCGAAAAACGACGGATTGGAAAAAGAAAAGTCGTAAAAGTACTTTATTTATTAATTTTTATCGATATTATACGGCGACGAAACCTTAATAGAGTAACGGCGAATCGGTGGTGTCGAAATTCGATAAAAAAAAAAAAATCGCACGCGATCGTGAATTCCGATTCGATGGAGAAACGAAAATTTATAGAAATATTCAGCACTTTCAGACCAGGATCGAACGCGTAAAACTTTACTTTCGCAATCTTTAAAGATACGAAGAAACAAAAATTCTCTTTAAAAAAAAATATGAATGTACACGCGAGAAAAATACGCGCGGTTGGATCGTACAGAGAAATCGCGTAATGATTTCGAGCAGGATTGCGCCGCTATTTATCTCATTTTATTTTACGACAAATAATTCACGACGAATAACTATAATAAACTTAAGTGGCGAAGAAGAACGGAGGACGCGATTTGTTGCATGAGAGAGACGCTACGCTAGCGGAACAACGTGCGTGACTTAAATTTGAAACGGTCGGTGCGTGTGTCCAGATATAATACGAGACAGTTCGACGTGTGTCCGTCGATTATTTGCGAGTAATATAAAATGTAAATGACGAACGCGCGGAGGTAGATTCCGAGAAATTGAAACGATCTGTGAGCTCCGAGTTCCGCTCTTTCGGCGAGAAGGTAACGTTGAGAAATACACTCGTAATATGTCGCGAGTCGAGCTGCCATTTTCTGTTGACGCAACGCGATGATAGAATAGCATAGTCGATTTATACATCTTAATCGCGAGAGAGAGAGAGAGAAAGAGAGAGAGAATAGGATAGAATAGGGAAAGGACGTAAAAATAACGATGTTTAGATCGCGAAAAACGACGGATTGGAAGAAGAAAAGTCGTAAAAGTACTTTATTTATTAATTTTTATCGATATTATACGGCGGGGAGCGACGGAATATCGTCACGTGTCATATGGCATGTCGGCCAGAGACAGCGTTTCTACGTGGCGTTGTTCGTGGCTCTATCTTCCAGTGAAAACGCGTATCGCTCCTTTTTTTCGCGTCGGTAACGCAGATATCTACGAGAAAGAAAGAAAGAAAGATAAACGCACGCACATTGTCATCGCGGAAAATTCTATTTCCAAGAGTATTCCTTCCACGTCTTACAGCGACTCAGAATACTCGATGAAGATATTTGATTGACTCTTCTTTCTTAACATTAGAATCGATTCACATTCAAAAAATCCATTTCACAAAATACTGAAATCCGTGCATAATAATGCGTGTAGAGAAAACAATTATCATTTCACAAAGCTCAATGAAAAAGAAAACCGGTTTTCAAAATTTTCAATTTTTGAACGCTAAGTATTCCGGCTACTCCAAGCTTTAAATAAAAATTCTGTTAACATAAAATCTACAATTGAAAAGAACAATAAAAAAAAATCATATTTTACTATTTATCTATTTGGATTTTTCTTGTATTCATCAAAATATAAAAATAGCTTCAAATATTTATAATTAAAAAACAAGTAATATTAAATTGATGGAGGAATTTTTGGATCGTTAAAATTAACGAGAGAAACACGGTATGAACAATTCAAAATGTTTTTTACGATTTACGATCTTCTTACAATATCTTAAAAGAAACCAAAGAACGATTGTAACAGAAAAGAATTGCTGCGTTTTCCATTCTGTACATTTTATCGCAGGAAAAATGAAAAAAAAAGCTCCGTTGAATGCAGGTTGTCGTTTGCGTCTAATGTTTCAAAGAAAAGAACTGCTTCCTCTCCTCGCTCAAATTTTTCCGTTGCCGCCTGCATCGAGAAAATGACACTTTTTTTGTCCTTCTGTCAATCCCGATGTAACCGCCGTCAAAGTTTCTCCTGGGAAATCTCTCGGATAAAGAAGGCAGCTAGATTTCTGGCATGTTTCATTTAATGGTCTTTTAAGCGCTACGGGTGAATTTCCAGGAAGGCCTCTCTGGCGGTTTCTAACGATTTTTTTTTTTTTATTTGAGCTATTCTCTTCGTATGACAATGAAATCGAAAATGCCTAAGCTGGCTTTGTGCAAATACGAAAAATAACAAAAGAACCTATATCTCATGAAAATTTCCATTGGGATAACTGCGTCCGTTAAGACCTTTTTTCTAAAATTTTTCTGTCTGCTCTAAGATTTTCAAGCTATGATGAATTTCCAGAAAGGCCTTTCTGACGGTTTCTATTTTTTTTTCTTCTCTTACCTAACAAAAATATTTTTAAGCTTCTTTAGGTGATTTTAGAAAAATGCGACGAATTGTTAAACGATTTGAGAATAAGCATTCTTTTTTTTGTACCTGTTTTTTTTGTTATACGTTTTCCCTCTTTTTTTACTTTCCGTTTTTTCTTTATCCTATTTAATTTTTTCATAAAGCCTTTAAAGAAACTGATGATATTTTATGTTAAGTTCTATGTAAAGTTAGTTATCCTTTTTACCATTTTTGACAATGGAAAATAAATGGAAAGTAGGCGTCTCTTTTTTAGTAACAAAGAAAAAAAACGTCAAAAGTTCTTTTGATGAAAGCAGGTATCTAGCTAATTTGAAGAAATAATTTGAAAAGTGTCCATTTCTTTCAAATTTTACTGACAATACGAAAAAAAGTTTTGATAAATATTAAGTTTCTTTATGCGTCCAATTTTTTTTTGGCGAGATATATCTTGAGAGCGTAAAAATGGCGCCAACACTCAAGATGGCAACCGCCATTTTGCAAACCGGCTTCCACGATGCTTCCCACCGATTAGCAAGTTGATTCTCGTCATTCGTATCGGGTAGCACCAAGTCTTATTTTACGACTTATCTGCGAATAGTAAATCAAAGTAATAAAATCAATGAAACAATAACAATTTTTTGTTCAAATTTTCAATAGGCGCGATTTTTTTTTTTTTTTTTTTTTTTGACTATACCTTGTTATAAATGAACAGATCAATAGCTCAAAAATTAAAAAAATTATAAATATGTTGCATAAATTATATCGTAAATCACATGATATTACGATACGAATTTTATTATATCGACATTATTTCATAACAAACTTGTATTGCAATATTAATTTATTTTACGACACATTACATAATTATAATGGAAAAAATTTTATGGTACAAATTACACAATATTTATTGTAAAGTGGAAATTTAACGTCATTAGAATATTTATTGCTATAAAAATTGTCAATTATATATTTGTTTTATTGTTTATTAATGATTATGCCTTTGTTTGTGCATCAATTTATTTAAATAATTATAATTCTTCTTTATAAAATATAAAATGTATATAATATTATGTTGAAAGTAAAAATATGATTATATATATATTAGTATGTTCCAAGAGTATAAAAATTATATTGTAATTTTTACTATAATATTTTCTCTGTGTAGACATGATAAATCAAATATGTATTTTTTAGTGAATATGTATATATTACAATATATAATTATAAAAGTTTTAAATGTATGAAACGCGTATTTTCTCTTTTACAGTCAATATCAAAACGAGGAAAATATCGTGAAAAAAAAAAAGTGAAAATAGAAAAATAATACGCTAATAAATATTATTAAATAATACTAAAAAAGGAGGATAATCGGTAAACGTGAAAAAATTCTTTTAGTTTCTTGCATATTGCGAGTCGCGCTGCTAAATAATGTGCATCGGAACGTTTCAGCGCGATATTAAAGCTCGCGCGATAGTCACGGAATTTTCTCTACTCAGCTCGAGCGCGAAGTTCCTTGCACTCTCTTTGTCTCTCCTGACGATCAATGCACCCGCGGTCGATTCCGTTTCCACCTTGTGGCCGAGTAGGATAGACGACACTCGCCGAGTAGTCTTTCGTCTCTCGTATCCGTAAGGATGCGTTCCTAGAAATGCAACGGAGCCGCGCGCTGCCGGCGGTTTCTCTGTAACATTGATTAGTGTGTCTTATCAGAACCTCGTAAGCAGCGTGCATCCACTTGGCTTTCTCGCTCCTCTCGCGAAATTTCATCTTGATCTTCTTTCTCGAGGATGAAAAAATTGTAGCCGCGATTGCAATTTATAATTCTTTTTTAGGACATTGAGAAAATATATGATAGTCTTATGTCCAATGTAAATTATAAATTTTAGTTTTGTAAATCTTTTAAAATCTCTTGCACATATTTATAGATAAAAATATAAGAAATTATTTTTAATTGTTTATATTTTAATTGTCGAAATTATAACTGAAGTAAATTAATACAAATTTATTATTGTGATCTGTAGACATTCAAACGTGCAAACATAACAAATAAATTGTGCGAACGAGATGTAAGCGAATTTAAAACATACGATTGCACAAACTGATATAAAATTTAATATTATTTTCTAACGAAAAATAAATTTATCTATCTTTAAGATATTTATTTCTCTATCTCGCTAATCCTGTGTTTGGCCATAATTTCGAAAGAATCTTTAGGTGAAACAAGAATAATATGAAAAATAAAGTTGCGTAATATGATACGAATGAGAACAAAAATAATCTCTATGATTTCAACCTCTCCTTTACCCTCGCTCGTGTCATATTTAAAAAAATTAATTAAATTATTGTATGATTGCGTACTGATTATCGCACCTTTTCCTTTCTTTCCAACGACCACGTGTAATGGCTTGTAAATGTACAAGGGGGCTCTTTCCGGTCGGTCGTGAACTAACCGAGGTCACGCGAGCTTACGTAAAAAGGCACGTATCTGGTTTTCGCGATCGAGCCAGGCCGAAGGCTATTATTTATTCAACAGCCTCGTCCCACATTGAGCTTTCCGTCGAGCCCGTACGAGTCCGCGACGTCAGGCCAAAGAAGGACTACAAATAAAATGAGAGAGAGAGAATTCGGATGGAGCGAAGGTTCGGGCACTTTAAAAATACTCTAAGAAATTTATTATATTTTTTATGTTTCTTCCTTCGTCCTCTACTCGTTAAGATTTTGTTCCCCATATTATTAATATTGTAAAAAGGTATTCGTCAATTTAATATTTTGATTAGGAATTAATATATAGGATATTTTATGTTGACAATTTATTTTTTTTTGTTTATTTTCTTTTTTAATGGAATTTCTGATTGACGAATTATGTATTTTTGATATTTTATTCTAAATACTTTTTTGCAATATTATTTACAAATATCTGTGAAGCATTAAATATTAAAATAAAATAAAATTAAGATTCATCGAAATAGTCGATGCGGTAGATAATTGCTCCTTTCTTTGCTCTCTTTGCTTATTGCAAATTTTAATTTGCAATTTTTGTAAAAAAAAAAAAAAAAAAAAATCGTTTCCCACCAAGATTATCGAGTTGTCTAAATTTCTTAGTATAAATCTCACATTACGTGAACAATTATCGCGCTCGCGTCGCAACTTGATAATTAAACTCTCGCGTTCGTGTATTCGCGCTGCGTTTACATTCTCGAGATGTATCGCGCATATAAAACCCCGGGCGGAAATGATCTAAACGAAACGAAGCGAGAGAAACAGAGAGACACGAAACGATCGAAACGCGAAAGGGGGAAAAAAAAAAAAAAGAAAACAAGGATGGTCGGAGATATTTTGGAGAGGGGAGAGGGGGAGGAGGAAAACTCGGCGCGGGTTCTAACAAAATTTTAATTAAATTTCATAATCTGGAGACGACGCTGTCTCGAGTATTGTACGCGACCGGGAACTTAAGCCTTTGTCATGCGGCGGCGACGCATTCTCGCACTCACGGAAAACGCGAGTACCGCGTTGCACTTTTCGTTCCCTCTCCCCCTCCCGCTACTCTTTTACTTCTTTCTCTCTTTTTCTATCGCGAGATGAATGCAACGTGCGGCGATAGCAGCAGCGGCGCGTTGCATTTAATTAATTCCCTGCCGATTCCCCCGCCGCACCCGCGATGTCTCTTTCGTCGCCGTTTATTTTATTCGCTTCTATTTTTTTTTTTTTTTTATCCTGTGCGGTTAAACAGCCGCCTAAATTCGATTAAAACTAGAATCGACGCCGCCGCAGTGGGACAGCCGCTTCCTGGCGTTCTTAAGGCACGCATCGCAGCCGGGATTACCTAGATGAACGATAAACGACGGCATATTTTTGATCAGAAGAGGATGAGCGAGCGAGAGTGAGCAAACATAGTGGATATTTTAAAAATTTCGTCTCGTCTTTCGTCAAAGCAACTGACATTTGTGTATTTTAACAAAATTTAATAATGAACAGTAAAATTTAATAACGTGATATGACAGGAATAAAATTATCAGATATTAGCGAGTATAGATTAAGTTTCTATATAAAGTTTAGATAATTAATATTATTGATATTGAAAATATTATTATTAATATTAATGCGTGTTAATATATCAGAATTAACACGGATATTGAGCAGAGATTCTAAGAGAAATACGAGGGAAACATTCAAAGCGAAAGTGAAGCCAATCTGTAATTCACAAGATTCACTTTAAATATGCAATTTTTCTCAAAGCGAATCTTATGAACCGCAAATCTCCGCTTTATTCGTACTTTCAACTCCTTACACACGGGATCGCTTTCAAAGGATTTTGGCGAATTTATTATACCTGTCTTAACGTATATTTTTAATGCTACGAGATAATGCTTAATCTGCTTTCGGTTTCAATATCAAATGAAAGAATATATTATGATATAATCTATAGGGCGCGTCTTTAATCTTTCCTGAGTTTGATAAAATTTGATAAAACTGATTTTAGAGATTAACTTACGTCAGAGAATATATAAAGGAAATACGATAAAAGTCAAAATATGACAAAAAATTTACAACTGAACAAGAGTATTATATCATCTTCTACTCTATAAAAAATATATTTTAGAAGAATACTTTTTTGGATATCTTTTATTAAAGACGTCTTAAGAGAGATTGTGTTATGCAAAAGTAAAATCTCTTCCTTCTGATTTTTTCCCGCGTTCGCGAATACCAGCCGCGGCTTCCTCGTCGACGGCGACACGAATTTTGAAGATCTTTCCTTTTGCCGTCCTATGCGAAGGGCTGGGGCGGTACTCTCTTCCAAGTACGAGTCCCCGAAAGAGAAGCCGTATGGTTAAATTTGCGCAAAGTACACCGGTGATGCCGCGATCTACAGGCGTGTGTGCTTCGCCCACGCACCTTCCCAAAGTATTGATTACTTTCCGCCTGTGGGAAGGTAGGGACGCGAATGTGAAGGGTAGGAGAAGAGGAGCAGGAGAAGGATGAGATGGTGGAGGAGACGGTGAGGACGGAAGGGAAATGATGCGCGCACTTTCTCTTTCTCTTTTCCGCTCCCTCTTTGTCATTTTTCGCAACATCTTCCACTCCCTCTCGTATACTCTTTATTGATTAATTATTTTTATCATCATTATTTCTATATTTAAATTTAAGTGTTTTAGGATCGTTTTGTGTGTGCGAATATATGTCATTTCCGTTAACCTAGCATCGCATTACTATAGGAAATCAAATTTGGAAGCACTTGCTTATATGGCACAATTAAATGTTAATTTATTGTTAATTTGTTGCGCTAATTCCGAATTTATTACCAATTAGTATTTCTTTTGAGTGTATTAATTTTACAGAATATATACAACCGCGTAAAATTTATTGTTTGATCCCATTTTTAGTACAATCAATTTATTATGTATATTTATTAGAGTACTGTATGTGCACTGCAGATATAAGAGTTTTCTTTCTTTTGCATATATTTTCTTAGTTACATTTTCATAATCATTTTTTATATATATAATATTTTTATACTTTGCCATTTTTATAATTA
This sequence comes from Formica exsecta, assembly GCF_003651465.1. Lineage (NCBI taxonomy): Eukaryota > Metazoa > Arthropoda > Insecta > Hymenoptera > Formicidae > Formica > Formica exsecta. The sequence goes on along the minus strand of NW_021849849.1, from coordinate 1,196,131 downwards.
TTGTAAATTTTTTTCTAATAATTCATAGAAAAATTATTTTAGTAATTTAAAAAATTTATAATTACCATATTTCTTTTTCTCTCTTTCTTTCATACATGCATATATGCTTTCTTTTATTCTGTTGGTTTTCTCATCAACCGACGCTATGTATACATTCGTTCTTGCTCCCTCGCTTTCGCCCTCGTCCTTTCATTTCGGCTAAAGCCATCGTTGATACCGATGGTCATCTACTGAAACGTGACCCTCCTATCTCGACTTAAGGCCTGCGGGAAAATTTTGACAATCATCTCGTTTTCTTAGCTTCGTTAAATATTCCGGATAGAATTATTAGTTAGATGAGTCGCGCTAGATGAAAAGAAAGTTGCGGATTTGCTCTTGTGGTAGACGACGTCTCTTCCGAGAGACAATTTAGCGCTGATTGCCCGGAGAGACGAGTCTTACATAGCAATTTTTTCAAACTTGCTAAAAAATCTTATTTAATGAAAATAGTTTTATTTTTCATTCAGAAATATATATGTATTTGTGTTAATAATAAATTCGAAAAGTTATGGTAGCCAAACTTTGTTTTATTTTTAAAATAGGCAACAGTTGTGGCAATCTCTTATTGTGACAGCAAAGTTTTGTTTCTCTATACCTATGTATCTGACGTCAAAAAGTACATACTCGAGACTATATCGCGATCACGTGATATATAGCTAGAAAAGGTTCATGGAGAAATTTTTTAGAATTATTCTCGCTTTAATGAAATACTTTTCTGGATTTTTCCTTTTGGATTCTCACTGTGGGATTTTACATATAAAAAAAGTCGCGACTTTCGATCGTATGTAGAGCGGATTGCAATCAATTTCTGTCGAGAGGATCTCTCTTTGTGCCAAAAAAATTCTATCGCGTAAAATACTTGCGATATTTCCGATAACGACCCCGATTCATTATTAACCCGATCGTGCCAGATTCCGTATCTGTGCCATCGACCGTCATTCATCATTTAGGCGGTGCAAAATCGGGAAACGCCGAGCTTGGTGCAAACCGCGAAATCGACAAATATACACGCCGGTATCTTTAGCGGCGTCACTTGACCTGCGATATAAGAGGATTCTCGCGCTGATCGATCGATGTGTCCATTTGTGACCCAGATCTTTTGAGACCTGTTTCCATCAAATACATATTTAAATTTAAATTAAGCCCTACTATAAAGAGAAATTTGTTGATGAGCAAAAATTTTGATTTTTATTGGATAATCGATGCGTAGTTTGATATTGGTAAAAATAGTTAACATTTGAGACCTGAAACAACTTGGTCCGTTTATCAATTCTTGAATAATGCCACAAGAAAAGAACTAGCAATTTTTTAAGGATTTCAAGATAGTGACCCGGTTATTACTTCGACCGAGTTGCATCGATTATCTCGTCGGTAGATATGTCAACCCCCTTTCAAATACGTGAAAATTAGCCCCTCGAGTCACTTTGTTTCAGTGAAAAGAGGCGAGAACTTATTTTATCACTTTCTTTTCTCATCATTTTTACCGTTATTCGTATTTTTATCAATCTTCTAGCTTTTCTGTTATTCTTATATGATCATATATATTTTTATAATATTTATCACCTTAATGTGATAAAATTTTCATTTAATTAGATTACAGTCGAATAAATATTCAAGAGCGCATAAATTATTTAAAGCTCTTCCCGTGCAATAATCTGCAAACGACATCAAAATATATTTTTCTACAAGCAGATATTTCCTGGCAAAAGGAGCAGTTTTACTTTGACAAATTAAACGAATCTTCACTTTACCCGTCCATTAATTCGTCCTGTACGTACATAATTTTAAGATGAAAATCGATTAATGAAAGATTGGCGGGATGGAATGCCCGATCGATGGCGCGAGCGATAGTTCGACGGTGGTCGGGCCGTTCCCGAAAATAGCCGCGAAAGCGGACGCGAACGGAATGGCACGCGAAATGACGGGCCCATCTTCGTTATCAGCCCGCGCGCCGTCAATTTTCGTAGGCGCGAATCGGCCGACTGCTGTGTGTGCAATCACTTTAGGCGGTAGGAGAACTTTCCGAGTCTCGCCGAATCGATCCGCGTTCGGTCGTTTCCCTGGCGAGAACCACCCTGGCGGATTCGACGACGACCGATGCACGCGCGTGCCTCCGAATCGGCGCATCTTAAAGCGCGATGAGACCAAAAGACGTACGCTGGTCGAGAGGTCGAGAGTTCTCGGAGAGAAAAATCTGCAGTTGCGTTGAGAGGAGAAAGATTGTGTGTGACAACACAAAAATATCGAATCTGAATTTTCGGAAAATCCGCGTAAATGCTTCTCCTTCAATTTTGAAAATCTTGGAAAATTATCGCGATTACATATATATTTTATGATTTTTTAGGAAACTGTTTAAATTAAAAAATTTTTTTTTATATAAAATTGTGTATATTTAAATTATAAATTTTGCGCGCGATACATTGCGTGTGTAGCAATACGTAATATGAGAATATCATCTACTATTGTAATATAAACGCTGTATGATTTAATTTGAGAATTATATCACGTTGAGAGAAATGATAAATAGAAATGTCATACGATAAATAACGAATGTAAATCTAGTGTAATAATTTAATTGTACATGTTGAATTAGCAAATAATGACTTTGATATATTAATTGTTTGAAAGCACGGAATGTGTATTGAGTTTTTAATAGACGCGCAGCGTCAAGTCCTGCATATCGATATATCACTAATGGTTAAACAACTGTTTGATTCGCAAATTTTAATTCTCTATAAGTATCGTAATCGATAATGGAGACTTAAATAATTGGAGATACAATTAAAACTTTATTTTCACCGGATTTTCTGTGTTCCACATATTATTATTACATAAATTTGAATTTTATTATATATAAAATATTACTATATAAATTACTATTATATAAAAATTTTTGTGGATAGAAATTTATAATTTATATTTTTTTCTGTTGCAGGTAAGCATATTTTTTGATGACTACAATCTTTGTAATGAGAGAGCGTCAGGTGATCGAATGCCTAACAGAAATGAAGATACAACTTTTTTCGTTTAGTCAGGAAGTGGATAAGTATTTATGAATAATTTATAAATAATATGATTGAAACGTAGACAAAATTAGATATTATGGTAAATTTTTTATTCCGCTTTTATTTGATACTATTAGAGGATTTTCTAAAATAGCATTTAATATCTTGAAAATATCATTTATATCTTTGATTTTATATTTCTTCAAAAATATGAGAGATCTCGTCGTTTTCATTACCAATCTAGTTTTGTTAAACTTATCGTCTCATTATTTCGTGTGGTAAAAGAAACCCTAGATTCGTAAAAATCAAGTGCAAACGCAAAACGCGCGCAAACGCACAGTGTGACAGTCATCTAAAGGAAAATTCATATTTTGTTAGATAAATGTTTTATTAATATTTATAATAATTGATAGATTTTTTCATTATTTTGTTTAAAAAGTTATCTAAAAATCACTTTCTATATTACAATAAATATATCATAATACGTAATTTTATTTTTTGAGATAAATCAATGTTGAAAGCTTTATGCGCTTTTTCATTTTTTTGTTAGGTTTTGTTAGACATCAAAATATGATATAATGAGACTAAGATGAAAAGTTTATTGTGTGAGTTAAAATTGTTGTTTGTCTATACTTTAAAAATTAATGCTATCACATCTGAAAATAGAATCTAAGAATAAGTGTGATACAAGGTCTTTAAGAATAAAAATTACAGATGGTTGAAAATTGTCAATTGTTAAGAGTGGAGGAATGTGGAAAATTTTTTTATTTCTTGAGATAAAGAGATTTCAGTAGATACATATATATTGTATATTAAGAATTATGATTAAAACATTATTAAACACAAAATTAATTTTAGATGATTATTTAATCAGTATAATCACACACACAGAGTTAATATAATTATATTAATTACAAATATATCTAACAAAATAAGATATTATATTTTCCCAGTGAGCTCGCTCACTCCCGTCACTTTGTAGGCCGGTTTCGAAAATTTGGTGCCGGTGCAAACCTGTCCGTGCATAACTATTGCTCTCCGTCATTTCGAGCCCTTTGGCCCCGCCGCTCGTTACGGCGAGCGCGATGCGAGACTGCCAGCTGCGAAGAGCTCTATTCCGGGAATGAGCCAAGAAACGGGATGCGAATTCATTAATCGATCCCGAAATGTACGTCGGCCACGTCGTTTCAGGACTAGCCGCGTCCTAGGACGACGCCGCCGCTTCCCACCTGTCGCACGCGCGTGCCGGCTTCTTTAAGATACAGCGCTAGGTCAAACAGGACGATCGCGAATTTCGTGCGAGACCGTCTAGTTCATCGCCAGGCAAATGTTGGGCTTTTAAAAGCGTCTATCCAGGGACAAAAGTTAGTACGCGGTTGCCCTGATGACGACGAAATTGTCCACCGGCTCGTCTTTACGGTCAGGAAATCAATTTCGAGATTAATTCTGCGGTTCCGAGATTACATTATACAGCAACGATGATTGTCTCAAGCCCTAGGAATTGTGTATTCACGCGATCGTTTTATTCCCTCGTAGGTTGCGAGATTATGTTTGATTGTTAGGTCTCTGCTATAGTATGCAACGTAATTGTTCACATTATCGATCGGACAAAAACCTTTGTTTTGAAAAGTAATAACAAGAATTATATATTTTAATCTTTAAGCTATACATATATTATTACAATTTATTTTTATCTATCAAATAAATTATGTTCACAAATATATATATACACGAGTATTGTGTAGTAAATAATGAACGAACATTATTTTAAAATAGATAAAACGATAAGCAGATTATCTACTTATGCTAATTAAATACTATCGATTATTTTTGCAGATAATAAATTTTTAGACAATAAATCAAATAATCAATTTAAAATATTTCTTAAATCGAAGAGAATATTTCCAGGAAAATAGGAAATAATGCATATTTTAATTGTTTTAATCTATCGAACTTTTATCGGTTCTTTTCTTACCTCGCATGGAAACTTTACCCCGCCGATCATCTTTTCTTTAATTATAATGGCGCGTAAAATGATTCGATTATTGAAAAAATTTAACTGGTTTGGAAAATCAAGAAACTTAAAAATCGTTATTAATCATGAGAATTCTTTGTAAGATGAAAATCGACACACGCGACGGGAGGAGAAAAAAAAAATCAGAACGCGACCCGGCCGGGATAACGAATCCAGCGCGCTCGATCCCCGGGCTCATACCATGGCCTTGAAATTTCGCTCTCACTATCATCCCGGCCGCCTCGTCATCCCCTTCGACGCCCCGTTGAAGGACGAGGAAAGAAAGAGTCGCGAAACCGCGCAAGCGAGCGAGAGGAAGGCTCGAAGGCGGCCCGGGTTGCCCTCCTCGTGATAAGTTTGCGCAGAGAGCGAGAGTGCGTCAAGAGAGTGGAAAGGGAGAGTGAGAGGAAGGGAAGAAGGGTGGATGAGCAGCTACGAGAATACGAAAGAGAAAGGGCACTGCTCTAGGTGGATGAGAGGCGGTTGAGGAGGAGGAGGAGGAGGAGGATATAGGGAGATGGCGGTGGTCAAAGGGCGAGGAACGGAAACAGGAGGCGATGGTGGGGTCAACGAGGAGGGGGTCGGAAAAGGGGTGGAAAAGGAGCAGGAGGAACGGATCCCGGCGGAGTCGTCGCCACGGCGGCTGGAAAAAGGAGTAGGGAGAGGACATACGAGGGAGGGTCACCTAGAAGGGCGTTGGGAGAGAGAGAAAGAGAGAGAGAGAAAGAAAGAAAGAAAGAGAGAGGGCTCGCCACGCGCGCTCAGGGATGGAGGGTCGTTCATCCCCGGGTCAAGGTTACCCACCTCCATCTCTTCCTCCTCCTCGCGGATCTCACCCTCTCGCGGCCCGTACCATTTACCACCCGGCTTCGACCGGTATCTCCCGTCCACCGCCCTCACGTCCCGTTCCTCTTTACTTCTCCTCCCCCACCGAACCCGCTTTATTTTCCTACCCTCAGTGTCGCTACCACCTACCACTGCTACTACTATTGCTGCTGCAACCACCATCGATCCTTATTCCCTTCTCTTTCGTGGCACCTACGCGAGATCGCTTCCGGGACCCCCTCGTAAATCCTTCGAAGGGAACTGGAGAGTACTTGTTTCTTTCGCGCGGGAATTGAGTCGGACTCGAGTATCACACTAATCCGCGGGGTTGCGAAATTTTTTCGTGCAAACATGTGTTACAATTTCCGTCATGCTCACGTCAAGGGAACCTTTTACGATTCGATATTATTTGAAATCGGAGCGATATATTCTATCGATGAATCGGAATATAAATCGTACATATTAAATTTAATACTGAAGTAAAGTAAAAAAATTAAGGGTCAGGGAAAATTCACTTTCTACTACTCCCATGCCTTTTCTCACAGATTCTAAAAATTATTATTATAATAAATTGTAAATTATAAGAAAAATTTTTTTTACTTTTGATTATTCCGTCAGCAGAAAATAGCAGAAAAAATTAATAAGGATAGAATAGAATAAGAATAAAAATAGAGAAAAAAAGAATGAGAAGAGAAAAAAGAACTCTTGAATGCTTGAAAAATTTTGTAGGTGATAAACTCATAAATATTCGGGATATTGTTATCAATTTTTTTCAGTTCTTCTTTCTCTTATGTGTTATGCGACACTAAGCGTGTCCGATGTCGAGACGATTCGCATAGTGAAATCAATGCGTGGTGAACGACCACCAGAGACGTTTCCGTGTATAACACGTGCCTGGAGAACGAAACACTGGCATTAGAAGGACCTCCCAGGAACTTGGCGCGGTGACAATGCCCGATAAGGCGCGGCCGCGAAAAAGTTCTCATCGAAAACATGAAACGCGGTCAATTCGTTCGTTGCGCTCGTTGTTAAATTCTTTAGCAATAAGAAAGACCGTCCTGATATCGCGTATTCTCGTAAAAATCACGTGCGCCGCGAATTTCATCGCGATTTTTTCGTGAAGAAATAGTTATTAATGTACGTGAGTCAATACATGCGCGTGCATATAACGGATAATAATAATATCTTGGTCAGCAAAAATTCGCACGCAACCGTATAACTCTTTATAGTATGTCGTTTTTGCATTTTTGTTTTATAGTATATGTATACCTTTATACGCACATATACACACAATCAAAATCAATAAAAGTATTTTTTGAATTAATAATATTGAAATTTATTAATTTCATTACGTTAAGATATGAAAGATATATTTTATATAACAATTAGATAAAAATTATATATATACATATAATTACTTTATTCTTTATTTATAACTTATAAAATCTCATTTCTTTTTTAATATAACTATAAGTTTCAATTTTATCAATTCAAAAAATTATTACATTGATCTCGATTTATATACATGTTACAACTTACAACAAGGCAATTGTTTAGTTTTTGTTATATATAATTTAATTTAACTTTGATATTAATCATAAAAAAGCTTAAGTACGTAATTATTTGAATGGTTCACATTTTGCAGAAAAGAAAATAAGAAAAAATTAATCAATGTTCTAAAAATATAAAAGGGCGATCTCGAAACAAGATTGTCTTATTTTAGCAAAATTTCTGTTTTCTGTCACAACGTCGGCCGTCTCTCTCTTCCCCCGCACTTACGTCAATTCGAGTTCTGTGTTCCCTTCGGCATAATGCATAATTCGCACATTTCGAGGAAGAGAGGCAGCCCTTTGCGGCATTGCCCGTGAACTCTCACCCTTCTCCTTTATTTATCGCCCGTATGTATACCGACGTTTCCCTCTCATCCCGGGAAGAGTTAAGAATGCATGCACTTTGCGTTTGTCTGCATCCGTAGAATGCGGAGCGCTTAAAAATACGAAAGCCTTCGCTAATTGTGATCTTCCATCTCTGCGTCGCGTCTGAAAATTGAATTCGAACAATCTTGGATAGTGTAATAGAAGATATGTTTTCTTGTTAAAAAATATGTCAAAATATAGATAAAACAACATTTTATCTAAATAACGCAACGTTAAAAAATGCAATAGGCTAATTAGATCATAAATAAAGATATGTAAAAAATGAACCACATAATTGGAAAGACAATTCAATATTAATATGAATATATTTATATTTTAATGAGTGAATGAAAACGAAGCGTAATTTTTCCTTCGAGTCTAACAAGTGATAGAGAAATCCTAAGTAGCTTTCAACTTAATACTACATAAGCTCTTTTTTTATTTGTAGATTTTTTTACAAGATTGGAATTATTGTTTATTCTTTTATGTAGCTTTTTTATTAATACTTTAAGAAAGAATAATTTTTTCTTATCACAGTTGTAATCCTCTAGTGTTTAGAATGAGTATGGATTTATTTTGATAAGAAGTTTTGATAAGAAGTCAAATTAGCTTGGATATGCCATAGTGTCATTCTCGTCATAAAAAACAAATATAATACTGTTCTAAAATTAAAAATTAAATTTATATATACATTCACAAGTTTTATTTTATTATATCAATTTTTTCAATATTATATTATAAAACCGTGCACATATCCAAGCGGATTGTGTTAATTAATATTAAAATTGAAATTTTAAATTAAATCCCCAAATTAAAATATTCAAATTGAAAGAAAAATTTTTTAATTAAGATTTTAAATTAATGAAAATTTTAAATTAGAATATTAGAATTGAAACATATCGCAATCTTTAATATAAAATATAATGACACGTGTGCGTGTAAAAAGTATAATTCGAGAAACGATCGAAATAAACGAAAGATAAAAAAATGAGGAACGCACACAGCTGCGCAATTACCATATTTCGCGTTTTTCAAACTTCCTCTGGATGATGGCGAGTCTTCGGCACGGTCGAATTTAAGAGGACGATCGCGAAATATTCGGCGACAGGGGGATATCGTTGGATAGGGGACAAAGGAAAAAAAAAGAGAAAGAAAGGGGCGGAAGGATGCTGCGCGTCCCGTCTCGCAATGTATGCAGCTCGCGTTATTCCGCGCGATGTTTATGCGAAGGATAGAGCCGGTCTCTCTCCCTTCTGGAAATAACGCCGATGGGATGCGAGGGAGTGCGCTCGCTTATTGCCTTAAATTGCTAATTGGGCTCAGGACCGACGCTGCCTTTCCACGTTGTGCAGTCTCCATGTCCCTCTCTCTCTTTTCTTGAATCTCCCTTTTTCTCTCCCGACATCTACTTTCCCTTTCGACTCCCGTATATCTGCTTCCTCCTCGTCGCCCTTCTTCATCCTCTCCGACTTCGATTCTCTATTGTCGCCGGGACCCTCCGGAGACGAAGAGGGTGCTGCGTTTGGTAGTTGCGTAAGGTTCCGATGGAATTTCAACGGTGCACAATTCTGTGACAAATTCGACGTCGACTTTTCTCCGGTTTGAATTCAGGAAAAAACCGCGGCGGGATTATTAATATTGATGATTTAGAGATATTAATATGGAGGGGTAATTATGACGAATTAATCGTAATTTAACTTATTATATAAAAATTAAATTAAAATAGTAAGATATAATTTATAATATTCATAAATCTATAAGATAAAATCCATAATAACGCAGTACATGTCTTTTCGCAAGATTGTATACACCATAAGAAAGATAAACATCTCACGAAAAATTTTATTATATATATAATAAAATTCTCTCTCTCTCTGCGAACGATATAATTTGTTTTACACATTAATCTTTGATAAACATTATATTCATGAATATCTATCTCGAGTGAGCAATTTTTAATACAGCAACAATGTGTATGATTAATATAGTAGTGATGCATAATTAATGCAGCGACGATATCGGATCGAAAAGAATGCGTACTTGATGTTTCGGAAGTAGCGTACGGAAGTCTGTGCGCGCATCCTGTCTGCGATATATATATATATATAAATATATATAATGTCGACCGTCGAAGAAATTAGGGGTATCATGGGTTTCGTCGGGCGATTTTGCAGTTTCACCTGCTGGCACCCGGATGTGCTCGCGTTGCGAATTACGCGTTTTTATGCGACGCATTATCTCGCGCATTATTCTTGCTCACCTCACGCGAGCATTAATCCGATGATGAAACGTACGCGAAATTAGCATCACGATTCCTAATAACTCGCTAATAAAGCCGTGTCCACCAGCTGCGAGGAAAGCCATGAATATTTATTATTTAGACTTGTTCGTCGTAAAGCAAATCCAACGATCGCCTCTTCGCGAAAACGCGCAAGTATATATCAGCGATACGTGTGTACGAATCGATAGATCGATAGATCGAGACGATCAATTTTGTATAGCAGGTGACCCGGTCCCTTTTTTCATAGGGAGAATCTATAATTTAGTGAAATAGTAATTTCGATAGTACGCTATTACTATGATCGTTTCAAGCTGATACTACTTTGTTGATTCATAATTGATCGTAAATAAACGCTGCTTTGGAATCCCATAGGACGATTTGTATCTCGATCGATATGAAGATAAATTTTGTTCGAGGGAAATACGATTAAATTTATATTTTTTTCAAACGTTTACTTATTTTAACATTTTTTCTAAACTTTCGCAGAATTTAATTGAGAAATAAAATGCGCTCGCGTTTTAATTCGTTCTTTGATTCCGAGTTAAGAACACGCCGTATGAAAGTATCGGGGTGCATCTCGGCGCAGATAAAAAAATGATACGCGGTCTGGGTCGCGTATCGATCGTAAATAGCTCGCGGATAATTTCCGCGATCATGGGTGGTGCGTGCCGCTGCCACGTGGCAGCTGCCATCAACAGCTGTTACCGCGTCGCGTTAGGTGCATTGCTTTCTCGCGCACGCTGCTGATTTTTAATGTTCGCGTGCCCGCAAAAAAAAAAAGAAGAAGGCCCGCGAAAACGCGCCTCTTATCGGCGACGCATCGACACGCGTCGATCCTCGAGCCCCGTGATATCAATCAGTCACGCGCACGCTTGCAATTATACACGGTAACAGAATCGCGTTCTCGATGTAACGTAAGTTTTCCTTCTCATTACGCATTTTGGGGATATCGACGCGAAATCAAAGTACCGGAAAACAATAAAAATTATAATATTAGAAAACATATTGAAATAAAATGCAAAGATAGTTAACAAACTTTTTACTGGAATATTTTTAGTTTAAATATTCAAAGAGAGGGAGATATTTTATTCAAGAGATATAAATTTGATTTCAATGTTGCAAGAAATGTAATTGATTAAATTCGAATAGTAATCGCTATAAATGTGTAAAAAGTTACGAGAGATGTTTTGTACGAGCCGATAATAAACTATTGCCGTAAGTTTGCTTGCGAATGGAAACGAATGTTTGCGGAGAAACGTTTTTTGTGAAAAAAAAAAAAAAAAGAATGTTTGGAACAAATACGGCGGCATCTTTTCGGCGGCAATTTAAACTCTCTCTCGAGGTTTCTCGAAAATCCCTCGCCGTCATTCAGGAATGTCGAGATTGTTCGAGTGCTTTTACGAGAGTAAAATGTGAGCATATAATGACAGCTTCTTCGTCTTTAACCGAAGACAAATATCGCGAGTCGAGTCTGGTTTTCGGTCGTCGAAATGATTGAGAACGAAGTATTAACCCGTCGTATTTGCTAAGGTCGCAAGTTTTAAAGCTTTTAATTACATCTGATTTTTGTATAATATATAATAAATATTCGAGAGAGAGAGAGAGAGAGAGAGAGAGAGAGAATCTTATCAAACTTGACGCGAGAGAGGGAATAATTTTAATTTTGGTATATATTCAAAAAGAGAAGAGAAAAGTTCTATATTAAAAAGCATACGTGATATTATCAACCTAAAATGCTAATTGAGATTAATCGCAAATTTAATTAGCTTTCAATAAAGGAAAAATAAAACGCACCACACACAACGTCGAAAATCGATTAAGTCCAGCGTGCGCGGTTATAAGAGGACCGTGATGTATTATTTTCACTAAAAACACATGTTTCTTTTAATTACGTAATATTGCCCGTGTGATATCACAAACAAAAATTTGCAACGAATAGAAAACTTTCTGCTATAGATAAAAAATAATCGTCAGTATGATATAATATATATTTAATATTTATATAATCGGCTCGGGTGTTTTCGTGCGCGGGCGACCGAGACGAGGCGCTCCAGTCGACCGGTCGTTCGGATGGCCGCAGTACGCGGTGAGACGCGAGCCAGTGTGCAGTTTTTTTCAGCGAGATACCGAGTATCGCGCGACAACGAGTGAACGCGCGCGCGCTCGATTACGTTTCGACTTCGCGACTCTCGCGACGCGTACGTCATCGTGGACCGCCTCTTCAAGACAGGAGAGAGCCGAACGCGATCGAGAGGATCGGCGCCGCTGGATCAGGTGGTAGGTTTTTGGCGGAAATGTGTGTGTGTGCTATTCGCGCAGACACACGTGGTAATACATAATCGTGATAAGAATATGCGCGCCGCGAGAGCCGGAATATGGAGCGAGGCGTGGAAAAGAGAGGAGGGAAAATTAGTCTCTCTTTCCTTCTTTCTCTCTCTCTCTCTCTCCCTCCTTCTTCTCCGAACGACGCGTTTTTCCACATCGACGAGCGACGTGGCGCCGACGCAATTTCCGCGTTTTCACGCGATTGACGATCGCGCGCGCGTGTTTTGTAGTTTTCCGCGGAGTACAATTCGCGGAAGAGAGGCTCTCGTGAGATCCGCGGAAGACCTTTGCACGCGGACTAACTTGATGCCTAAGTGTCGCGTATGATGAAATTTCTTGGTGAAAATTGTACAATGCGTTACGAGTGAGGTAAAGGCGCGAAATTTTTGTTACGAATGTGGCGATTTGTATATTAATTAAACGCGGCTTATTGAGTAATTTGAATTGAATGTCTCTCCTTTCGATTTCCCGCGTGTAAAAATATCTCAATATTGCGATACATCGAATACGAATTTCTGATTCTGTAAAAATTGTGAACGTTAATCTATAAAGACTTTTGAATTACAGACATTGTATGCAAACTAATTGTAATCAGAGCGCTGATTTTACTTTTTATGTAAAAATTCAACAGTTTAAAGTCATTATCATTCTGCATCAGTCTTAATCAATCGATTAATATTAAAATAGCCAATGTTAATTTCGTATCGCAATATCTCTTATCGTTCTAAAAATGCACGAATTAGAGAAAGGTAATTAATTAATCAAGATTTTAATTTCTAACGCGTTAATTGATCAATAAATTAATCAAACGATCTGTCATATACATGCACAATATACTTGGAAAATTACACGCGTGCAGGCTTGTTTCAATCCCCGAAGTGTATCGAGTAGTCGATACGTTACGAGATTCTTCCAACGAGTTCTCTCGCGTGACTCCGATCGAGACTTAGGTTCAATTTCGTGCCAAGAGGGAGAGAGAAAGAGAAGACAAAGAGAGAAAGAGAGAGAACGGTTTCTCTGACTCACTGTGTCTCGTCGACGCACTCGCAGTTTGCCAACGTCATTAACACGCGGCGTCATTAACCCGCGCCATGAGCGCCGCCCAAAGAATCAAAAATAATTTGAAAAAAGAAGTCGAGAAAAAAAAACGCGTCTTTTCTCTCTTGTAAAACTTACCCGATCTTCTGGGTTTATGCCTCGTACCTTGCATGTTTATCGCGCATTCGTTATCTGAGATTTTTGGAGCAAAAATGCAAGAGTCCACTCTCTTGTAAGATAATAATTATGCATTTTAAATAAATCAAATCTGAAATATATTATGTGGACGATATATATTACTAGAGAATTAATACTTTGCCTTGAGATTTGATTTGTTGATCTCGACAAATTTGTCGAAACTTCTTTTAATTTTTACAAAAAATATGATTTTACAAAGTAACTCTATCTGTCCCTCATATTTGTTTATATTGTTCTCTATCTTATATGTTTCTGTTACAATCTTTTGCGCCACTTTAATTTGTAATTCTTTAAACATGAATGCAAATTTAATATATATATATGTATGTATAAAATAATATCTATAATTCTTTCAGTGTGATAGAAAGTCTTAAAATTTTTAAACGATACGTAGTAGAAACTAACTCTCTTTGTCAGTTAATTTGACAGAGGACAAAGGCATAAATTTGGCTTTTTTCGCGCGAATTCTTTTCATCTCATTCTGACATTACGTGCTATTTTTTATTCTCGCGGATTTATCCCGACTAGTTTCGTATTAAAATTTCGCGAGCTTTTCTCGGATACTCGGGAACGCGGTGCGAAACACGTGGTGCGCAGCTTTTTGTTTGTGAATTGACTCACGAAGTACATGAGTGGGTGAAAGAGAAGAGAAAGGGAGAGAAAGAAACAAAATTCGCAAGGATAGAATCATTTTTCGATGTCCACATCGCTAACGAGCACGGAGACGAAGTAGAAGGTCGACCATCCGTTAGAAGCCGACGACGGCGAATCTCTCGTTAGTGTCTCGATGCGTCTTCCTGTGTTGTGGACGAAACCGTAAGTTCTCACGATTATAAAGCTTTAAAAATTTTAATAATTTCCTAAATGAATATCAAAAAAAATCGCGAGATCTGTGGTCTCGCTTATCCTAATCGTTTCATATATTTATCGTATTTAAAAAAATACATTACGAAATATATAGTTGTAGAAATAGAGGGTATCGTTGAGGGTAAAAATTTGATATCCCTCTTCTCTACCAAATCCATTAGTTTTTATCCAGCAAAAGTTCGACGAGCATTAAACTTGCTAATTGAATCTTGAATCATTGATAGGGAAATTCGTCGAACTTCACTCTCGGTGAATCGCATCAAAGTGCGTATGCGTAAACAAACGCAAGATTTTACAAATAATATATTTATGCTGAGCATCATTCTTACACATGCACCGACGTTTATCCTCTTACATATTAATTCGAGCAATCCTACAAACTCTTTACACTTTCCCGCGGTCCCGCTCTCTTAATCGGACCTGACCGGAAACCGCGTAGACTGCGTAGCCGCGCCCGATAATATTATGCAAAGAGTTATGCAAAAAATATTTATATTAATTTTTTTATTTAATAGAACAAGTATATATAATTGGCTGTAGCTTAATGCAATGACGTTTTATATAATGCAAATATTAATACAAAATCGTGCAGTAAAAGAATAGGAAGAGCTTTGCGCGAGAATATTTTAAAATTGCGATGTTTACATGTCATTATTCGAGAAATATGATTTAACGAGAACCGCGTGAGTTATTCATAATAATGAAAATAACGCTGATGAGTAAACCGTGTGCTTTTTATATTTGACAGATTGAGAAATAAATAAAGCATATACGCGGATTGCAATCCGGGCTTATTACGCATAACATGTATAATGACACGTATAACGATCCCTTGAACTCGATGACACATCGACCGGCCATGTCACTAACTTTTCCGTTGACGAATGATCTCGTTAAGACACTTGTTGCTTTTATCGAGATGTCGACCCAACGGATTTAGCATAAACGAATGACATTGCCGTCGAAAGAAAGATAATTTTATAAATATTTAAGGAAGATTATATTTATAATTATATTTTACTATATTTAAGAAAGATCACAAACATGTATAAATATTTTAGAAATTATTTATGCATGGCTTTGCATTCTTTATTTCATTTTTTATTTTAATCTTTATACGGTAAATTCGCACACATATAATTCACCGAAAAAAATTCTTCCTTATTTTTCTTATCTATATTTTGGGCTGGATAAACTTTATTAGCAAATCTTTTCCTCGTGAATTGGAGTAGAGTGAATTGGAGAGAAAATAATCTATTATGACACAATACAACGAGAACATATTGGTGATATATTTGATAATACATAGATACTTGTAACAAGACGATATAAAATTGAAAGGCTAATGCGAGTGTTTTTTATAGTATTATATTTTTGCGTTTAATGCATTAACATATTCCGCGCTCTATTCATGACAAATCACAAATTACAGAGTGAGTGTACAAGGACGCCTTTACGGTGTTTGCGCGATACCTCTTAATCAATGTGATTACGATCATTGTGGATAATTAACATAAGGAAAAGTCATTCGAAAGATCTTGCACAAGTCATTGACGGCGTCGATTCTGTTATCTTTATCGCGTCGGATGATTCAGCGTAACTCAGATTGTGAGAAACGGTATAATCATCACGCCATTCGATATACATATATCTAACCAACCGATGCAGATTATGTTTGCGACCGCGTTATAATGTGCACTATTGTGGTCGCACACACAATTAAACAGTTCGAAATCAACGTTTTGTGCCAAAACTGGTAAGAATAAATAATTTCGTACTAGTCATTGATCCACGTGTCGTCGCTCACCGATTGGCGACGCCGATGCATTGGATGCCGCTATCTTCCTTCGCGAAGCGCCCGAGATATCGGCGTTTGTTCGGCGTATCCGGGATTTAGGTCGTCCACGCGCAACCGCAACTCGTAATCGCTGTAACTCGCGCGCGTAAATAAACCATCATCCATTCACACGCTCGACTTCGACCTGCCATTCTGTTTGCGAACGCTTAAAGAAAATTAGATTGCATCGATAGGAAAACGAGTCCTTTCTACGATATTTATACATTCATTTAATGGAGCGTACTAGTCATTGATCCAAAAAACGTGGGTGTATCAAGTTTAATGCAAATCCGTTGAAAATTGGCAGAGTTATTCATGCCCATATATGAGTCATTACCAGTGAACTGGTTAAAAGACTTTTTTGCGAACTAAATATCTCTTACAATTAATTTCTAACCATCTTAATATCTTTTTTTTTAACAATAAATGAATTGAAACATATCTGAAAGATATATCTTGTCTATATAAGATTTACCGATAATTCATCAAAAAAATTCCAAGCTCGATCGCGAATGTACAATGTGAATTTTAAGAAAGCCTATGAAAAATCGGCGCAGTTTGTTGATAAAATTTTACATATATATTTTTTATTTATTTTATATATTTTTTCGATTTTACAAAGTGAAACATTATATAAACTCAAAAAGTGTAGGAGCTGTGTATTTTTCTAGAGCCATATTCGGAGAGTTGAGGGTTAAAAAACATTTCAAATATTTAGAAACGAAACAAAATTTTATTGTATTATTTACTAACGTTTTGTTAGCTTATCGAAAGTCTGTATAATTTGCTTACGATGAGTTTCGCGTCGCCAACTCGAAAGTCGTTAACTTACCTTGCTTCTACTTCGCTTCACGAAGCGTACAGTGAACGTTATCCTTCTGATAAGACTGTAGTGAATCTTTCGTAATGATTACGTCATCGTTGTGACGACGTGGTCCGCATAACTTCGTGAACAAATCGATGACAAGGATACATACATCTTCTCGGCATTGATTCATCGTGTCTTTTTCTTTTTCTTTATCACTTGGCTTCCACGAATCACCGGAAATCGTCATCACATTGCCGCTAATGTTATTCAGAATACTGTATTCAGAAATGCGCATACGGTGCATCTTTCCAAGTAGTTAGATAATCTCATGTTATTCGTCGAAATTAATAGGAAAAAAAAGTATATTAATAAATAATATAATAAATAAAATATATAACACTCTAGTTAGTTTTTATTTTAATCTCTTATATTAATTTTTTATTTATTACGTAAAAACGGATAGTTGAAATTTATGTTACGTTATATATTAATAAAAATGAAAAGTGCCGGCGATTTCAATTAGTAATCAAGATCGCTTCGATAATAATAATCTCGTAATAGAATAAATTACAAATTTTTGCGACAAGAAAGAAAAACGAATTTAAATCATGCTTTGCTTTCAATATCGTTTTGACGATAATATTACCTTAACTTGCTTTTTCGCTCATGTTTTCTATATAAACAGAAAGACAGAGAATTTTCACGAAGAGTGTGTATTCCGTATCGTGAAAAAAAATTCACTGACGTTATTCCGAGGATTTAATATCGCTTGCGTTTAACCATGTAAATTAGCACGCGTGTACGCCCTTAGAACAGCCCTCGTTATCGCGAATATAAATGCAATATCGTAAACATCCGAGGTGAGGGAGGGTGGGAGATACACACCACCGTGGTGGTATGCGCGCATGTTTTTGATACGCGCCTAATCGCCGTGACATAATCGGTGTACCGCCAGCGTGGCACGACATGATCTTGTAATATAATCGATGCTTTTCTCGGGAAGAGCCGCCGCGGCTCGTTTGAAAGCCCGCGTTAACACGATCTCTACCCGGGTGATCCTCCGGAGGATAATTTTTCCAGCACGAAGAGAAAGATCTGTGGACGTGATGTATTATACACTGACGCGCCGACATTCTGTGAAATCTCGCGTTGTTGATTGATCATTTTTTTTTATCAAATGTATTGCGCCCTTTCCTTCCATTCGTCAAGGCAAAAATGTTTCAACGAGCTATTTTTGCAAATGGACATTTTGAAAATTCGATTCGAATAAAACTATTAGAAGGTACGGTATTGCTTTCCACGCTATTATGTATTTTACAATTTTTATTTTGAAAATAAATAAAAAACGAGAAAAGACTCACCCATCTTTCGATACGAAATATATAATATATATAACGATTGTCTCTGTTAATTAATTTAAAGAAAATCACGTGCACGCTTCATATAAATTACTAAAATCATCGCTTTAAACATATTGATGTACGAAACATAAACGTTCGCGTATTAGTGAACGAAGGAAGAGTCTGGGGAAGAATCGGACGACGGGTGTCCCAAAGTTTGAATGTAAAAACTAGGTCGCACACAGGCAGAACCGAACGAGACTACCGGGTTCAATTCAATTCGACTCGCGGAACTCGCGACAGCTCGATATTATTGAGCTCAAATAAGCGCGTGCTTTTGTTCTCGCACGGCACGCCGCTCTCTCTGGAGGCCGGGTTAAAAATAAAGGCGAGACCGTTTAGCGGTCTTCTACATCGGGGCTGGTCGTGGCATACATAATACGATTGCGAACTGGGATTCCAGTGATTTTTTTTTTCTACCGGAATAAGCGTAACGAGCATTTTGATTTCGAGCATTTTGGTTATTTTTTAACCACCAAAAACCTTAAATTTATGAAATTAAAGTTTATTGTATAGAGAAAATTCGTTATTTGCCGCACAAAAATAAGTTCGTAGCTTTTTAACGCATGTTTTGCAGAACATGACATATTTCAAATTTAACGCGGTGTGCACAATAATTGTTCGAGAAAAATTAATTCATTTATAGAACAGGTTAACTACATACAATATATTTAATTAAAAGTGCGCATAATATATTTAATTTTTTGTCATTTTACACAACAAAATATTATAGTTTTAAAGCAGTGCTGGCGACATTTATTTTAATTATAACTTTTAATTACCGATCTCCCGTCACTCTTTCTCTCTGTCTTTTGGAAATCTATAATCTTTTATCTACTGGTATAAGTATCGTTTGCGACGACTATATAAGTCGATGTAATGTGATTAGCGAAGCTAATCACATTAACATGCTTTTATCGCACAAACGATCAACAAATAAGGTAATGACGACACGGTAGTTAAAATACGATACAGAAAACTGTTCTATATATCACTGTAGCTTCGTTAATTCTATTTTTTTTCACGAAAAGAGATTCTCGACAGAACGAGACCCCCGGGAAAATATCATCGATGAATTCAATCGAGAGATCTTGCATCTCGCTTTCTCATATATATACAGATAATCGCTCTCTATTACACGCCTGAATCGTCATCCGCTGCTTTCTCACGGAAGCTCTCCAAAAGGAAGAAAGCGTCACAAGGGCGAAAAACTCACCCATCTTTCGATACGAAATATATAATATATATAACGATTGTCTCTGTTAATTAATTTAAAGAAAATCACGTGCACGCTTCATATAAATTACTAAAATCATCGCTTTAAACATATTGATGTACGAAACATAAACGTTCGCGTATTAGTGAACGAAGGAAGAGTCTGGGGAAGAATCGGACGACGGGTGTCCCAAAGTTTGAATGTAAAAACTAGGTCGCACACAGGCAGAACCGAACGAGACTACCGGGTTCAATTCAATTCGACTCGCGGAACTCGCGACAGCTCGATATTATTGAGCTCAAATAAGCGCGTGCTTTTGTTCTCGCACGGCACGCCGCTCTCTCTGGAGGCCGGGTTAAAAATAAAGGCGAGACCGTTTAGCGGTCTTCTACATCGGGGCTGATCGTGGCATACATAATACGATTGCGAACTGGGATTCCAGTGATTTTTTTTTTTCTACCGGAATAAGCGTAACGAGCATTTTGATTTCGAGCATTTTGGTTATTTTTTAACCACCAAAAACCTTAAATTTATGAAATTAAAGTTTATTGTATAGAGAAAATTCGTTATTTGCCGCACAAAAATAAGTTCGTAGCTTTTTAACGCATGTTTTGCAGAACATGACATATTTCAAATTTAACGCGGTGTGCACAATAATTGTTCGAGAAAAATTAATTCATTTATAGAACAGGTTAACTACATACAATATATTTAATTAAAAGTGCGCATAATATATTTAATTTTTTGTCATTTTACACAACAAAATATTATAGTTTTAAAGCAGTGCTGGCGACATTTATTTTAATTATAACTTTTAATTACCGATCTCCCGTCACTCTTTCTCTCTGTCTTTTGGAAATCTATAATCTTTTATCTACTGGTATAAGTATCGTTTGCGACGACTATATAAGTCGATGTAATGTGATTAGCGAAGCTAATCACATTAACATGCTTTTATCGCACAAACGATCAACAAATAAGGTAATGACGACACGGTAGTTAAAATACGATACAGAAAACTGTTCTATATATCACTGTAGCTTCGTTAATTCTATTTTTTTTCACGAAAAGAGATTCTCGACAGAACGAGACCCCCGGGAAAATATCATCGATGAATTCAATCGAGAGATCTTGCATCTCGCTTTCTCATATATATACAGATAATCGCTCTCTATTACACGCCTGAATCGTCATCCGCTGCTTTCTCACGGAAGCTCTCCAAAAGGAAGAAAGCGTCACAAGGGCGAAAAAGGACGAGAGAGAGAAAGAGAAAAAGAGTGAGGTTTATCGGCGTCGAAACGGCGTTTCGCGCGATCGAACACGAGGCCGGGTCGTTATACCTGACATGATCGTTCAATATATGTATTATCTGTATATATATGTGTGTGTATGTGTGTATCGATCTTTCTTGCCGTCCGCTAGCGCGTTTACGATGCAACGATATCGAATGTAAATAGTCGCGCATTCGATATCTTCCCTCGAAATCGAGCACGTATGGGAGAAAATCTTCCCGCGTAAAAAAATCGTAATCACATGATATGGCAAACCCCGAGAATATTGTATTATATGTATATACATACGTAGGATATTTCGTAATCGATTGATACAACCGAGAAGGTGATAATTTTAGATGAAGAAATAGTCGAAAATGGAGAATAAAATTGTTTTATTCGTGGCTTCATTTTTTTATTTGAAAATTGGAGAATTAATAACATACACGGAAAAAGTTTTATATTACAAATTACATGAAAAATACATTTTCTTTTGCAACATTTTATGTAAAAATAGAATATACGTATAATGACATTAAAATATTTATTACCGCAAAAAATGTAAATTTTACGTTTTATGCATTTGTTTTCTGCATCAAAATATTTAAATAATTAAATATAATGTTCTTTTGTAAAATATAAAACATATATATTATTGAGTAAAAAAATATTGTGATATCTGTTACAAGTTAATATGATCCACAATTATAATATAAAAATTATATTAGAATTTTTAGTATATTTTCTGCTGTTTTAATCATTCAATGATCTCATGAAATGATGATCTTGTGTATTATCAAATTTATTCTGCAACAATGGGCCTATTAAAATACAAAAATACATTTTGAAAAACTTTATCTAGACACATTTCTTTTCTACGGGAAGATTTTAGATGATTCTAAATTATTTTATTAAATGGAATGTTATATTTTTATATTTTTATGTACTAATAGTCATTGAATTCGAGACGGATTCTACGATGTGTGACACAAGAGACTCATTCGAGGTTATTCAAGCTTAAAAAAGCGTAAATACGTTATTATTAATCTTTCTAACTGCAATGCCAATTTTCTCGAATGTACATATATAAAAGCGAAGTTGACGGTGAAGTGTAAATTCGTATTTTCATCTCTTTTATACACGTATAAATATAAGGAGAATTCGAATAACTTGAATAAACTCTGACGAGAAGTGGCAGGAAGCCCTTGGATTATCGCGTCGTTCGCGCTGAATGAACGTAAGGCACTACGAGTCCATCCGTTAATAATTTCGACGCTGAGTCATCGTTTCCAATAAAATACGCCCACCGTCATCGCTTGGTGCATTCGAAATGACGTCGGTCGCTGACACCACGGTCGCGTGACGCCTCTGCCTCTCGAGCGTCCGGATCTCTCCTCGATCGTCTTCGGCGCCAACGAATGATTCTCGCTCGGAATGCCAAAGTCCTTTCGGCAAATACGAAGTGACATGTTTTTCGAACTATTTTCAGTCGGTGACAATTTCGGGAAAATCCTAATGCGATTAAGCGTACTTTATCATTCGCTCTCTGTTGATTCTTGTATAAATGTAGATATGGCTTTATGCTACTGTGATCCGTCAACGAATGATTGGCTAAATAATAGACGTTTGTATTGTTTTGTAATCATTATCTCGTGGCATAAGATATTATTACATTGTTATTTCCTAGAGAGAAAAGCTATATTTTTCTCTCATTCTTTATTTGCCGTTCTGATTCTTATCTATTTTCTTTCCTAATCTATATATGATATAAGCGCGCGAACTGCGTATTTCTAGATGAAAAAAATACATTAAACTCTACTTATAGTAGAGGAACTCCACTTATAGTTTGCGGAAGAGAGTCTACAATCGTGCTTTAGATATAATACCTATTTTTATCTCCACAATGCTCTGATATCTTTTCATACATAACATTGTCCGATTCATGTGCGCCACAAATCGCTAACGCCGTACAGTATATATTTTTTTAGCCCCTTTCTTATCCTCGAATTGTTATATTTTTTTTTCTCTCTTCTCCCACCCGTCCCACACACGAAGGTTAAATTAAATTACTGCGTTGTATTAATATGTATAATAATTACGGAGCGATAACGAGGACGTGATATCCAATGATGCCCATAGTGTAACACG
>NW_021849849.1:1161463-1172455 GCF_003651465.1 Formica exsecta | reverse complement strand
ATATCCAATGATGCCCATATTGTAACACGTCGCTCTTAGATGTTTTCGATTATTCGCAAACGTTGTGCAACCTTTGCTTTCAGATGATACGATCCCGCCGGCGCCGCCGTCTTATCTCTTAAATTCCTCTTTTAAATTGCTTTTTTTTAATTCTCTATCTTCGTTTTTTTTTTATTTCTACATGTAATGCGCCTATCGTATTACGATATACTCAACATGCATCTATTTATTGTGGTTCTAGGTACTTTATTTGTAAAGTCCTACTGATTTTCTGATCCATTTATTGCCTCCACAATTTTATACTTACAAGATATTTTTTTTGTTTAGTAAGTAAAAAATAAATTATTTCCTGTTGACGGTTGAACGTTTTAATATAATATAATAACATGACTTGAAATATAAAGTTTTTTATTGTTGGAAACATATTGCGAAAAAAAATGTATAAGATGCAGAATACTTTAAATTAAATTATACATTAAAGACGATGAGAATAATGACCTACCAAAAGATATAAAATTATCGAAAATGATACCTCAGAAATATTACAAATAATATTTTATAGCCTGTTTTGCATCTTTTTGAACGTGTGCACAAATTTGATACATTATATGAATTATCATAGCTTCTAAATTATTTCTCTCTTTAATGAGTAAAAATCTGTTATCTAGTTTACATTAATGAATTTTTGTGTCACAATCCATAGCCAAAATATGCGACTGATAATGTGAGTCAACATTAAAGTCGACATTTTTTTCTTTTCCATAAATTGCCATTATCGTGCATAAATTGGAATAAAATGGAAATAAATATAATTTTATATACATTGCGAATGATAAATTCTCCATCCCAATTTGAATTTGTGTAATTCTCTAGATATTGCGCATATATATGACACGTTAGTTTCGCAATGTTGCGTCATTACGTTCGTGCAAAAATAATTCGGAATAATTTTTATCACCGCTTTATAGCATTAAAAGTCAGATTTACAGCACGTCACTCTTATTAAACTTGAGTTCTTTTATATAAAAATCAATTAGTACAGGAATATATGAAAATCGAAGTGCATTGGTTTTTGGAAAACAGGATAATAATAAAACACAAATTTTTATCTCGTATTTTTTTATTTATAGGTCCTCTTGATTATAATCGGATCAAGAGAATGTCTTTTCTTTTTTCCTCTAAATTTATTTAATATTTAAATTCTATTGTTATGAGATTTTAAATTAAATTATTTTTTATTATTAACAATTTTTATGTATATATCAATGATGTAATACATGAATGAACATATCAAATTACATATACTTTCTGTAAGAGATATGTGAAAAAAGGATAATAAGCTTGATTATAAATATGTTTAATAATTAACGTCATTCTTTAATTATCCGCTTATAATGTTTCCTCTGTATGGTACATCGCGTTACGTAATTTAATTTCCATCATTTTGTTCTGTCTCCGAAGTCTTCTACATAATTTCCGCCTTTGTATTGAGATTCTCCTGTATAACGGTTTCGCACTCGGCGAATCGCGAAAACATCCGCTTTGGGCGAAAACGTTGATTCATCAAGATGAGAAAGCCACGTTGAAAGAAAATGACGATGAAGCGTGCTCGAAAATACACGGTTGCCGATTTTAAGATTGAACGCCTTGCTCTTGACAATTACCGTAGATTGAAATTTTTGCTCCTATTTTTATCTTCAATTTTCTCATGTTTATGAATTTTAGAGAATTTTAATAAGTTTAATTTACATGTAGGAATTGAGAGAGAGCGCTCTTCCTCTCTTTTTATTTCTCCCAATTTGTACCTCAAATAAGCAGTAAACAAACAGTTTCTAGCATGCCTTCGATAAAAATTTGAGTGTCTTAGGTATCACTTTTGCACTGTAAAAGACCGAGAAATTTTCTTGAAAAGAATCGACACTTTCTCTTGGTAAAACATGTAAAGGGACGCAGTATCTAAGCAAGATAATTTGAGATTCGGGTTGTGTAATCCGAGAATTTTCATCCGTCTGATGACGAAACGCGCGGGAGATTCTCGAGATTCTTTCTCCTCCTCTCCTTCTGTCGGAATACTTCTTTTGCTTTATCAGAATGCGTTTTCGGCGACGTCTTTAATTCGATATCCAATGTCGTAGATCAGTCGATTTTCTGAGATATTAATTTGCGCATCTCTTGTCACAAAAAAAAAACATCGGTAAAACTTGGCTGACGTACCACGGCGTTGGCCGCAATACAAATATACACGCTGTAGAAATAGGGTGCGAGTATAGCTCTAGTTAGCTGCCAATGTCAATATTAACAATCCTCGTTGCGTCTACCTTACCTATCTATCTTATCCGTAGATAGTGCAACGACACCAGTTGGCGCGTTTCCATATATCGTCGCTTATCGCTTAATAAAATTTACAGTTCCCTTAGAACATGTATCCGTTTTGTGATAGCTAGGTACAATTTATTTTGTATCATACTTCTCACACACACATTTTTCGTCCATCTTTTTTGTAGACTTTTTACGAAATACATTAAACACAAAAATCAGGGGAACATATACATATACACACCTCAAATTTACTTTGAATTTCTTCTTTATTTTTGTATACCTAATCGTTTATTATCTTTCGAAGAAACACAACTTTATTTCGAATCTGTACGTTGCTTGCAACATATGTTACATTATGCTTTCACGTTTAATTGTGTATATAATAATAATTTATCTAACATTCTACGATCGATTTTATATTAAACTGAATTATTAAATAAGTCCCCGCAATCAATAATATAAATTAATGAATAAGTGCAGAAATGGAATCCGAGCTCTTTTAGTAATTAAAGCAATTAAAACTATTAATAAAATTAATTTATGGTTATTTAATAAATCTATATTTCAACTTTCATGTATAAATATTATTCCAATAGATATTAATAATTTAATATCCTCAATTATTTATAAATTATTTTATTTAATATAATTATTGATGAAATAAAAAAATAATAATTCTATTAAATAAACATGAAATAATAATATAATATATGGCTTCTTTCATTCAACATATTTTACTATGATTGTTTGATGTATAATATGGAAAAGATTCTGTCCTTATAAAAAAAAAAGAGATCACACTTATTATTAGGCAGAGCACTGTGATTGGCGCCATGCGCACGTGCGTGCGTCACACACACGCAGGCGTAACTGGAAAGCGGCGCACGTGCCACGCGGTCGCGCAGGTACGTATCTACCTACCTACACGCGATCTTCGCGTCGAATCGCGCAATGACCGTGCCCTCCCGCCCCCCTTTCTCCTATCCTTCCCCTCATACGCACACGCAAGCTTTAAGATCCGTTCAAATGGAATTTCTCGACACGACACTGACTATAGGACCGACTAACGTAAAAAAAAAAAGTTCATCAGGTTTATATTATATATAATTATATAATTTTTAAAATAAGAATTATTGGGGAAAGAATTATGATTAGAATAGTTCAAATTTAATATAAAAATATTGATAGCTTACTCACATCTATTGTTCGTATAAATAAATTTATTAATACGTTGAATATTCTTAATAATAAAAATTAAAACTGCGATCTGCTATTTAAATATATCTCGAGTACCTAGCGTCATATAATCTATGACTCACATAGATGATAAAGAGGACGACCGAGAGATAACAGCACTGTGGTCATAGAATTCCAGTATCAAATACTTTATTTCATATATCCTGATCAAACCTAAATCGTGACTGATCTCTCGATGTGACTGATAGGATATATCATCTCTAGCCACGTAGTATTTACGTTGACTATACTCGGTATATACATAGTAGCTTTTGATGTATCGACAGCGGATAAGATATGGAATTCGTTGACATCATCCTCCTCCCCCGAAGATAGGAATATTCTAGGAATATAAAGGATATAGAAGGAGATAAAAATATTATATCTTTGATATTTTACATTTTGACGAAAACGATGAAAAGCTAGAACTCTCTGGACTTTAATAGGTATGTAAACGCCCTTGTTAGCCAGCGGCTTGAACGCGCGTTTTTCCGCGACCGTGTGTGTGTGTAAAGTCATGCCGCTGGCACTTTCCCTTTTCAAGATCGATTTTGACGCTGTGCGTCCCGACGGCGCAAGTCGACGACGTCGGCGATTCCTCGAGCAGGGCTGTATTTATAAACGCGATCGCCCTCTTTGACTTAGTTCTAAGAAATTGATAGATACGTATATCACTCTGTGTTAAATATTTTAAATTCATCGTGATCACACGTTATCGGTTTAATTATTTAGTTAAAATTTGTAACGAGATATATTTTGGAATAGAGCATCAAATTGTGTTTTTATCAAACTTATTAAAAGTATATCTATCGAAGAGAGTTAAAATGGAAAAGTCGAGGAAAGTAAAAGTGAGGTACACGGACACAACTTGAATGATTTTTAACGTTGACCATATTCCCCATGAACGTCAGTGACCTTAGCTTAAGCAACCATGCGCCTTTGAAAAATTATTATGCCATAAAGTATGAAATAATTTTTTGATAATTTTTGCATCTGCCAATACTTTTGCTGCGAAATGTTATTTATAATTGTATATTATAAATTTTTTCAAGAACACATAACCATATACCCATATACACATTATTAAATATATAAATATAAATAATTATCAAAATATTGCAATCTCAGAGGTGAAAAAGTTTAAAAATGGTTCACCTTTTTAAACCACGTGTTAACGTAAAAAAAAAAAGTTCATCAGGGATGAATAATGACGAATTATCGTTCGATCAATATTTTTCATCATGATTTTGACGATTTTGATCTTTGTCGATATGTATTTTACTTTTACTGATAGAATTTTGAGATTTTACATTTTTAATATCTTTTGTATCTATTTTTATCTATCTTGCCTAAAGTGCTTATTAATTTATTTTATATTTGATTATCTCTCTAAAGAATTCACATTTTGCTTCAGGTTTTGGATTGATAGTTTTAGCAGCAATTTTATTAAAATTAAGACGGTTTGTCTTTTTTTTTTTTTTTTTTTTTTAGATACATACACAACGCATTTTATCTTTAATTCATGCATCAGTAAAAATAATGCGAACAAAGATACGAGGATTAATTTGCCAATTGCACGCGGTATAATTCATGTTATTTTCCCGCGATAGAGATTTCCATTTTCGATTCTTTTTTGTAAAATCACCTGTCGTCGACGACCCACGAAATTTTCGGTCAATCTATCCGCGCTTTCGGTCCGTTCATTCCGCAACCGGCCACCGCGTTTCGCTCCATCGGCTCGTTAACCCGCAAAAAAAAAACGCGGTAACAGAGTGGGTGAAGAGAGGGGAGGAGGCGACGAGAGCGAAACGGACGGAAGAAAAAGTGTCCGAAAAAAGTGTCTTAGGCCGGGACATCAAAAGCTCTTCCACGGGGGTGACCCGCCGCGATCCACTCCTGTCCGCAAAGGCCCTCTCCCTCTTCCTCTCCTCCTTCTCCCCTTTCCCCAACGCTCCCCCTCTTCCTCCCTCCCTCCCTCTCGTCTCCCTTATCCAGGTTTGCCTCGCGAAAATCCACCGCCTTTCGTTAAAGGTGACCCGACGAAATCGCCGACGAGTCGCACGTGCGTGCAAAAGGGTTGAAGGGACGGCGGGCGAGGGAAGAGGTTGGCAAATGAAGGATGGGGGAGGGAGGAGAGCAAGAGGGAGAGGAAAGTCCGGCGGTGGGTGGTTGGGTGGCGGGAACCACGAGGCAGACGGTGCGCGCTTACACGCACTCTCTTTTCTCGCTATATCGCCGGATACCGCCGAAAATCCCCCAAAGGGAAGTACGCGAAACAAAGGCCATCCCTCCCTCCGTCCCACCCCGTCTCCCTCCGCATTGTTCGCGCCTGTCATATCCCTCCCACACGTGCCTCTTCGCGTGCACTCGCGCGTTTAGTGCATCTTTGTCTTTTCCATCCATCTCTCTTCCCTCTTCGCCCCCACTTCCCCGCGTCTATTCTTTTTTTTACTCCCTAATTTTGTGAACGTACGCTTATTATTGCTATTTATCTCGTATTTTCATTAATTTTCATTAATTGCACATGATATATTTTGAAATCATATCGAAAAATGATAACGCGCGCTAAAATCTACCATCTAGAATCTTTATCTCAAGCAGCGCAGGATTAAAAAGTATTATTCGTGAGAGAATAATTAAGAGAAACATTGAGTATATAATTTCGTGTCGATTAATATGTGAAGAGAATGTATTATTTCCAAAATTTCTGACAATGAGCCTTTTTGTTAAAGGAAAGGAAAGAGAGAATTTAAATTTTTATTCATTTATTTGTATTTAATTATAATGAAAGGATTCTAATTAAATATTTTTCACTGATCTTATTGTTGCATTGGTACAAAATGATACAAGATTGCACACAATTTGCTTATACGCATCATAATTAGTGATCGATATTGATCTCTCTTTTTCTCTCTCTATGTTTATCGTCAATTATAAATATGAATCATAATCCATAAATTTCTCGTTGCATAGAAATGCATCACCGACGCGGTATCTCGCGTATATCGAGCACATTTCGCTTTCGGAGAAAGTTAATTTTTACGATACACGAAAAGCTCAATTGTTGCACAATTTGTTTGATTATGAGAGAAATCGAAAGAAAGAGATTATAAAGAGTCGCATCGAGAAAAGCGCTTTTAATTGATTATACGGAAATGCAAATCTTCTCTAAAATTATATCAAATGATTATATGTTTAAGAATAGCGCTTTTCTCTTCTCTCTCTCTCTCTCTCTCTCTCTCTCTCTCTCTAGCGCTATACTATTAAAATATTTCTTTCTCTTCTTGTGCTTACCACAATTGACGATCTCTCATTTTTTCCTTTAATAAATATTTAGTACAAAGCACTCTTTTTCTATTCTCGCGCGGAAAATCTGGGTTGCGCGTGGTCGATCGCGGAAGAGAACGATCGCACCGTTTCGCGAAAGCAAAACTTCGTGTCCTCCAGTAGGTCCTGAATCCACGGGTCGTTCGCCGCGGGTCGGTCTTTCTCAAGGTTGCTGCTCGAAAGCTCGCCGCGCAAGCAGCAACCTCGACGATGAGCGAGAGTGGGTCTCGGCCTACTGAAAAATCGATACGTACGAAAGTGAGAGTCGTTTCCCTCGGTCGTTCCACCCTCCTTTTTGTTCTTCACGCTCCCTCTTCTTACTTGCCGTTTGGTTCATTCATGTCGTCGTTGGTGGCCGATGCGCGCCTAGACGCACGCCGTGCACAGCGATTCACGCTCGTGCAGTCTCGAACAAAGTTAACGTGACGCCGGTAACAAAACACACAAAGTAGGATTTAAAGAGATTTGAGAACTCTTTCACACACGCGACACCTTGTCTGCAAAGGACATTTAGGATCTCCAAAAAAAATAATTTTATGACAGTAATTGTAGTTCTTGTCAATTTCTAATTACAAGACACTCGTATATATGACATATCGTATATATGAGATTTTTTTGACGAACTAAAAGATTTTTTAAATCTGATATTACGATCTTTTTCCTGTGATCATAAATATGTAAATAGAAACGCTCTCATATTAGGGAAGATTTGATTCTCTAGAAGGACTCTATAAACTAGAAATCTTAACGAAGCAAATTCTTAGTTGATATAATATATTTGTAAATTAAAGAGAGAGAGAGAGGAATGAGAGATAATTCAATCTCGCAAAAGGCATTGTTTCGAAAAATTATTTGATTTCTGTAAAATTTATTTAAATTTGTTAATAAATATTTTTATCTAAATTATGGTTATTTAATTTCGTTTATCTTATTTTGCTCATATCTTTTTCGAATTCTCTGTCAAATATTTAATAATAACTTAATAAATATTTATATTTAACAAATATTTAATAACTTAATAAATATGATATTAACACGCATTGTGCTTCCAATAGCAACACCCTGCTAATCGGTGTGAGTATATCATGTCGGGTTGTTGATAACAACATAACGGTCTAATGTAAACAGACGACTGGCTAGGTTACAACTCGGCACTTTCACAGTTTATTCGACGATTATCGCGCTGGAATTTCGCTGTCGGGGAAGCGTAATTCTGTCAGAGTCGCATTCGAGTCTTACATGGCCGCTCTCTTCCTTCGTTTACAATCTGTGCTCGGTCCAGACAGCAAAATGGGATACATAAAAAGGATGCGCACGCTCAAGTTACAGTGGTACCGAGATATTTTTTATTACTTATCGTGTGTGTATATAACTAACGGCTATACAGAAATATCGGATAAATATTAGGAATTTATTTATATTATTTTATTACATATTTTGATTACTGGCATATGATACATTTGTGTTTGTGTTGTCACATGGATATAAAATATTTTGTTTTGTTTTAATTCCAAGTGTTATTTTCCTATAATTTCAGCAGCAGCGGCGTCGCCAAGGTTCTAGTGAGCAATCTCCCGGCTCAGGCCCGATTAGAAGATATCGACGCGCTGTTCTCCTCTTACGGCCAGGTACAGAACCTTGAGAAACTGTCGTCGCGGGATCCAAACACGCAGACCTATCTCGTCAGCTATGAGACGCAGGAACAAGTACAGCAGTAAGTACCGGCGAAAATATCTCTCTCTCGCTCTCTTCTTTCGTGTTTTGCAAGAAATCGCTCGCTCGAGAAGGTGAATTATTCGTCTCGATATGGTGAGATTCGGTGCCTTTGCTGCGAAAAATCGCGTGTATAAATATTACTATTTTTAATATTAATACTCTTAAATTTTTTTTTCTGAAAATATCACTTGCATGCGACGATTAAAAGAAAAAAAATATTTTCAAAATAAAAATTGATATTTTCCCACCATGCATACAAATATTTATTTTATTATTTCACTATTTTTTATATTAATACTTAAATATTCTTTTTTTTTAAATACTACTTGCATATGACGATTAAAAGAAAATATTTTCAAAATAAATCTTCAAAAAATTGATATTTTTCCATCATGCATACATGAAATATTTATTTCACTATTTTTAATATTAATACTTAAATATTCTTTTGTTCTTAAAATATCACTGGATAATAATTTCTTTGTTTTCACAGTGCTGTGAACCAATTGAATGGCTACGATTTCGACGGCAATCCGTTGAAAGTGGAGATGTCCTCGGCGGAGGGCCGACGAAGGGGCCGCAGCCAGCGCAGCGGCGGCGTCGCTTTCTCCGGATTGCCGGGTTCCGGTCGACAGACCGATTTTCCGCTACGTATCCTCGTCCAGTCGGATATGGTGGGTGCGATAATCGGCCGGCAGGGGTCTACGATACGGCAGATTACACAGGTGTCCCGCGCCCGGGTCGACGTTCACCGCAAGGACAACGTCGGTTCGCTGGAGAAGGCCATTACCATCTACGGCAATCCCGAGAATTGCACAAACGCCTGCAAGAAGATTCTAGATGTCATGCAGCAGGAGGCGACGTCTACGAATAAGGGGTACGACGACGTCGCGAGTCGCGTTGATACTCCCAAAATGGAATCGTAATAAAATCGTCGTGTGATAGCCGGTCGAACAATATAAGTTAATCTTAGATGGATTCCCTTCGTATATAATTTTTATCTGGATGACTTTTACAAATGACGTATACTGAAATTTCGTCACTTTTACAATTACATCGATTTCAATACGATAAATACGATCCTTACATAATTTATGTTGCTCGACCGAACTAATTTTCCTTCATTGACGATCGATTCGTTGACGTTAATATTATGTTATTGTTTGTCGACAGTGAGATCACCCTGAAGATTCTTGCGCACAATAATCTCATCGGCCGAATTATCGGGAAGGGCGGTAACACGATCAAAAGAATTATGCAGGACACCGATTCCAAAATAACCGTCAGCAGTATCAACGATATCAATAGCTTTAATCTCGAGCGCATCATTACAGTTAAGGGAACAATTGATAACATGAGCAAAGCCGAGTCCATGATCTCCAGCAAACTGCGCCAGAGTTATGAGAATGATCTGCAAGCTATGGCTGTGAGTCTTATCCCTTATATTGTTTAAATGTCATATACCAGTTTTTAAGCTGTTTGAAAGAATATATATGAGAATATTAAGAATCTCTCAGATTTGTTTGATACGCGGAATATGAAAAATTGAAAAGTTTAGAATAGAAAATCTTTCTATTCTCAAACTTTTGCTTAAATGTACTTTATTGTATTCTTGTTCTCTCGTCAAGATTATTTAGCGCGAAATCAATTGTTGCGATAAAGCTCTAATCGATATGGTCGTTTAGCCCCAAAGCATGATGTTCCCCGGTCTGCATCCGATGGCCATGATGTCCACTGCCGGCATGGGCTACAGCTCCCGTGGACCCGGCCTCTATGGCTCAGGACCCGCCCCGTATCCCTACCAGGGCAGCTTGCCTACTCAACAGGGCGTCCCCGCTAGCGACACTCAGGAGACGACCTTCCTATACATTCCCAACAATAGTGTCGGCGCCATCATCGGCACCAAAGGCTCCCACATTCGTAATATTATTAGGTTCTCTGGAGCTAGCGTGAAGATCGCTCCTCTCGAACAGGACAAGCCGGCCGAACAACAAACCGAAAGAAAGGTCACTATCATCGGCTCTCCAGAATCTCAGTGGAAGGTGAGTGCAATTGCCATTATCTCCTGATAATGATTTTTTATATCTTACGATTCTTTAATTTTACATTTAGCAATGCTATTTTTTTTCTAATGATAAAGTCTAAATACGCGATGATATTTTTGTAAAAATATATCATGGATTTATAACGAATGATAAGAATCTGTTGTAATCGCTATGAAACGTTTTAATGTTCGTGTAATTTCGATGCCATCTTGGCAGATAGGAATCGTGTCTGTCTACCGTTGCAAAGAGTCGCGAGTTCAAATCTCTGCGTGATACTTAAAAATATGTACTTTAGCTACCCTGCTGAATTTTGGGTGGATGTTGCCTTCTATGCATCAACTTGAATCAG
>NW_021849849.1:1155274-1160944 GCF_003651465.1 Formica exsecta | reverse complement strand
GAATATCAAAGAGAGGGCCCCGTACCGATCTCATCGAACCAAATATGAGGATTGGCTCCGTTTGACTCTCCGATATTTCTTTTCTCTCTTTTTTATTTATGTATTTTTTTTTTATTTTTATTATATTGTTTCTTACAATCTGCAGATTTTTGAGACAAGAAATTGCATCCTTACTTTGTTTTACATCATTGAAAATTGCGATTTCAGGCCCAGTACTTGATCTTTGAGAAGATGCGGGAGGAAGGATATGTCGCCGGCACTGAAGACGTTAGGCTAACCATTGAGATTCTTGTGCCCAGCACCCAGGTCGGTCGTATCATCGGCAAAGGCGGTCAAAACGTTAGAGAATTGCAACGCGTGACTGGCAGCGTCATTAAACTGTCGGAGCAACAAGCTACTCCTCCTTCAGCTGAGGAAGAGACCACCGTCCATATCATTGGCCCCTTCTTCTCCGTTCAGGTAAAACAAGCGCGCGTTTTTTCAAGTAATTTTTAGTATAAAATATTCTTTTTACTTAAATAATTGATTTTGCAGTCGGCCCAGAGAAGAATCCGTGCCATGGTCCTGCAATCAGGCACGCCTGGCGGAACTGGCGGAACTGGCTCACGTGCCGGACGCGGTAGCAGCCAGGAAGGCGCCTCCCGTTCTAAGAGAGACGGCAGCGCCACTTCTCAAAGCGGTGTGACGTCGCAGCCCAGCTCCCAGCAGCAATCGAGCGGTTCACCATCTAGCCAGCAGCAGCAGCCGCCACAATCGCCGCAAAGCCAGTAACGTCGATGACATCCACATTGACGCGGACCGACGCCTATCCGTTTTATTCGCCGGAGTGGCCTCGTCATCGCTTTGACATTCTCTCTCGTCGAGAGGCCGAGCTTATCACGACCACCTCCTCCTCTCGCGAGGCATGAAATCCTCCCCGGCGGGGGAGAGCTTTGAACGCTTGACGCGCAGATTGTGACGGGAAGACGCGCTCTAAGAGTTAACTCGACATCATCTCGAGATTCAGCAGCGATTTTCGCGAGCTTTGACTCTGCAAATTAATTCTCAAAAATTTCGGTTTTTTGCGAGCGCGATTTGAGAGTTACAATACAAGGTAACCGAAATTTTCTGAAAATTAAATTGTAGGGCCTGGCGAGTTCGGTGGAGAGTTAATTCTGAGAATTCGCGAACAAGGATTCCAATTTCGAAGAATCCAAAACTCAATTGTAAATGTCAGTCAACGAGGCTTTCCGTTCGGTTCGGACACGCGCGTCTATTGTGATCGACCTCGACCTTAATCGTGAGCGAACAATGTTATCTTCCGCGTTACCTTCTGGACGTCCCGTCGCTAACGCAAATGTTGTACGAAATCGATTCGCATTGGCGAAGTTCGGCTGGAAATCGCGATTTTCCGGTCGCGACTCCGACGCAAAATCTGGAATGGTAACGAAGGATCGAGCGAAAACGAAAGCGTACTCTCTGCAACCGAACGGAAGAAAGCCAAAGCGTACTAATCTAAACTGGTTATGTCCAGTCAGATACACTGCCGGTACTCGATCGTTCTCGTTGACAAGGAATTATCGTGTCGTTTTCCCCTTCGCTCTACGCGTCGCGTCTACATCCCGCGACAACGACAAAGCGACACGTGCAACCGCGCACGACCCAATTTCGCAGCGCTATAACGAAACCACCGCCGCCGATGAAATAGGATACGACGATATGAGAGAATAAACTGATAAGGCAAAAAAAAAAATAGAAAAAAAGAGAAAAACACACACAACCTTATTACCTCATTGCATTACGGTTAAAGATTTAATACGATAGAGGAAAGTGAAACGTGTGGGAGAAAGGATAAACCGATTAATCTAAAAAAAAAGAAGTCTATGTAATATTAAAGTTATTAATAATATACAGAGAGAGAAGTTAAGTGACAATTACATATTACGTTTATACCTGTTATTACATACTACTACTGCAACTATTACTATTATTACTACATACTACTATTATATCGCTATATACTATTTACTTACTTCTTAACTAGTACTACAAGGGCGTGTTCGGAAACATCACCCGTGTACACACGAGCATCGTTCTATCTTTGTTATGTAGCAAAAGTTGAACGAAGATAGAACGACGCTCGTGTTCACACGGGTGATGTTTCCGAACGCAGCCCAGGAGGAAAGCGGTTTTTCTTAAAAAAACAAAAGCAAACAAAAACGCAACCTAGATACACAGTTTTTTATATATCACAATCCAGAGACATTAAATTGATAATACGAGACTTAAAATAATATGGAAACCTGTGAACACCGTGGAACAGCGACTCGTTCCCGGTCGTAGACATAATAAGCCAGGATGCCTCAGGAGGAGAAAAGAAAAAGTGAAGTGACCCCCACGCCCCCAACCCGCCCCTCCTCGCACCATGTAATAGTCGTGTACGCTCTATTCACCTCAAGTTCCTCAAGAGCCGCGAGAGTGAGAGAGAGAGAGAAAAAGAGAGAGGGGTCAGATATATGAAGGTGGGAGGGAAGATCGACGAGCGGTCATCAAGATGTCGAGAACAGCGCCGACGAGATATCGAGTCGCTTGGCATGGATGATTAATGGCGATGAAAACAGAAAAAAAAGAACAATCGAAAATATTGAACTAGAGAGAGAGAGAGAGGAAACAAGAGTTCTAACGTGCGGTGCGATACGACCTGGCCGTTTTGTGCCGTATTTTTAAAGAGTGTTACTGAAGAACGTTTTTCTAGCACAAGGAGAGACTGAGAAAGCGACCGTCGATACACACGCGAAGAACAGCAGAAGAAAGGGAAAGAAAGAGAGAAGAGAGCGAAGGAGGGGACATAAGAGGGAGACAAAAAGAAATGATCGACAAAACTTTTCAGGGATTTTTACTTTGTGAATGTAATAATGTGTGAGTGTGCGTGTGTTATATTATTATTCGATAAGTAATAAATTACTGATTAGGAGTTAGATGGCGAGGAGAAAGACGGACGTAAGAAAGACGTAAGGAAAAAAAATTTATGCTTAACCCATAAGAAAGAATTAAGAGGGTATAGAGGAGCGGGAGAGTTTAGAATCGGCGTTTCTTCGCCGATGCTATTCTCACATGCCGCTCGCGTTATGGATGGTATGTCGCCGAGACGAGACGGAGCCTTCGCGCGCCGTTCCGACGAGCCCTGTAATTTCTGCTAAAAATGTGGCTGTTAGAAGAACGCAGAGCCGGGAACCGGAATCGCGAAGCGCGACGATTTCGCATCGATATAGCGACTCGCAGCGTGTACGGGCCATTATTATTCCGCTATATACACAGAGTTGAGAGAGATTCTCTTTGAGGGCATATATTCGGCAAGCCGAAGCGAAAGAGAAGGAGGGATGAATGAAATGTGATATTTCACGTCTATGTCAAAGATTGACAATGTTCTGCGGATGATGTCATACTCTAGTAGCGGTGTATTTGTGGCCGGATACACGTCGCGGCCACTGTATGTGTTTTGAGTTTTGAGGAGATTCCGAAGTGATGTTAAGAGAAAGACAGAGAGAGAGAGAGAGAGAGAGATTCGGACGGACCGACAGGGAAATCAGGCGGGAAGTGCGAGATAAAGAACGCGATGAATTCAAATAAATTCGAGGAAACCGCCTCTCTGCAGAATGGTCGTGTATTAAACATGGCCAAGAAAAATTCAACAAACTCAAACGGACTAACCAATTATGTAATAACCAATTACGGCGCACAGTCTCGCGTCGTTCAGGCTCGATGTGTCGTTATCGATTCGAATATGAGAAAACGTGCGTGTCAGAATTACTCTCTTTTTATCATTCGATCATTTGTCATCTCACTCCGACTTAACTGTTCGACAATTCGAGACTCGTATCTTTTTCATCAATCGAGCTTTTAACGACGCGAAATTGAAGCGGCACCGGCCATATGGAACTCCACAGGATGTGCCCATCGGATCTGATGACACGATGGGCCTCCTGACGGACCCAGCCGGTTTATAAATCTCGGCATTCGGTATGCGTTTAGTACAAAGATACACGAGTTTAAGAATGGATAAGACTAATCGAGTTTTAAGAGAGACGCAGGGTACGGAAGATATAATAGAGAGATGTAATATCGTGTTTAACTGCGTTTTTTTGTTTTTTGTTTTTTTTTTTTTTTATCTCTTTCGAGGAAGGATGAAATTTCGATGAAATGTGTGCCCGCGCGCGCGAATATTATAATAAGATCGAAAATTTTTGCAGCGGGAAGCGAAGACGTGCATTTGGCCCGTCGTATCTTCGATTCTAAATGAAGTCTGATTTCATGATTGGTGTTTAATTTTGCCAGTCTTCCTTTTCTCCGCTGCATCGCGCGACAGATATGCAAGCACAAGCGCACACGAGTAAAAGTATAA
Source organism: Formica exsecta (assembly GCF_003651465.1). NCBI lineage: Eukaryota > Metazoa > Arthropoda > Insecta > Hymenoptera > Formicidae > Formica > Formica exsecta. Next base: position 1,156,563 of record NW_021849849.1, on the reverse strand, counting down.
GGGCGAAATGAGAGATAGATGGATAGGGGAGAATGAGAAGGTAAAATGAAAGAGGGGAAACACGAGTCTGAGAACGTAGGTTTATTTTTGATACATTGTTGGGGAGACTCCAAGCGAATCTTTCTTTCTCAATATTAATTTTTTTTTTTGTTAGATGTTTTAACAACTTAATAAATTTTAACGATATTAAGGATATGAGAAAATAGCGAGAAAGATTTTTTTTTAATGTAAGATTAAGAGAGCGTGAGAGAGAGGAAAGGCGGAGTAATTCTCACGGGAGAACGCGTATAAATTAACGTTATAGAGGGAGGGTATTAATTAATAGAGGGACGAATCAGGAGGACGCGTTGCGCAGCTTTTTGCACTGCGCTCGCTCGCTCGCTTTGGGAGGGGTGGGAGGGAGGGGGGAGGTTGCATAAAGGAGATTTTTTAGTCGGGTATAAATTTGTATATTATATTTAATAATATATTTCGAAGAAACGGCGGCCGCGGATCCGCTCGGCGAGACCTGTTCCTGGAACCTCGCAGTTTTATGCGAGGAACCTCGGTCATCGTACTCCGTAGAAGAGTACCCTCGCCCGCAGACCCGCACTCCCCGTGGTTATTTATCAAGCGTAAATATTTAAATGATGAGATATAGAGGGGGAGATAGTGAAAGAGAGAGAGAGAGAGAGGGAGAGATTTGTATTAAAGCTTGTAAAGAAAAAAAAATTGCGAAGAAAAAGTGCCAATGAACAACAGAGAATACGCTCGCGTAAAACTAATACAATATAGAGCAATAGATTACAGACGATTAAACAGAATAGAAATGGAGACAATCGGATAAACGAAACAGAGATAAAACAAGAAAGGAAGAAATAGGCAACACAGAGATATGAAAAAAATACAGCGAAAAAGTGGAACGAACCCTCCGTTTATTCTCATGGTCGACGACATCATTTACGCTACTTCGATAATTCATCTATCACGTCTTTGAGTTTTCTTTTTTTCTTTTGGCCCGCACTTCAAAATTTCGTGAATCGATGAGGAGAGAATAGCCCGTACAACGCAGAAGGGAAAAGAAGCAGGACACGCAAAAAGCGAGACACGTGAATCGCCCCTATTGCAGAAATCGCCCCTCGTCACCGGTGAAAGAACCCTTGCGGGGGACCTTGTCGAGCCGGTCTTCGACGGGGGATTATCACCCAACCCGCCCTCTTTTGGAGTATCTCTTTCTAAATTGAGCAAACGAGGGAAACTTTCATTCCGACAGAGAAAACGCGACGTGTTTGTCTTTCTATTTTTTTTTT
>NW_021849849.1:1153876-1155255 GCF_003651465.1 Formica exsecta | reverse complement strand
TTTTTTTTTTTTTTTTTTTTTGTGTTTCTGGATATCTTTCGTTTTCTGATTAAACAATACATCTATTCTCTAAATAAAACTATATATATAATTTTTATCTTTTTTTTTCAATTTCTAATTTTTTATTCTAGGAATATTAATTTTCGAATCTCTACGTCTATGCTTTATGCGATGCAACTCGATACACTTCTAAATAAAATATAAAAGACATTTTTCTTCAACTTTTTATACACAAATGCTAATGTAAAAAAAAAACAACTAAACATTCATAAAGATAGATCTCATCGATTAATGTTTCGGATCACAGACAAACCAGAATAAAAAGATCCAAATTAAAAAAAAAAGAATGAAACTTATATAGATTTTCATTTAAGATACAATACTGTTTGATTAGGAAACGAAAGACAAAAGTACATTGTTCGGTCAATTCCTCAACATTCGAAAACGTTAAAAAGAGAAATAGAAAAACAAAGAGAGCGAAAACACAACCCGTTCGCAAGCTCGAGAGAAAGAAAGAGAATGTACAAATAAAACAAAATAAATAACAATGATTGAGAGAGAGAGAGAGAGAGAGATAGAGAGAATAGATGAAATTATTAATATAATAATGATAACTTAAAGGAGAAAGAGAAGATTTTTAACGTTATAAATTATTAATCGTGCAGGGTGCGCGATTTAGAGGCGAGGAATATAACTTAATCTACTGATAGGGATATCGACAACAAATGTACAAAATCGATTTATTACTAAATGTTAGTATTCTAGAGTATTTTACCGTCGAAGAATTGCGTAAAAAGCAAAGATTATATACTAAGCTCGGCTAAGATTGTACATCCTGGCAGATTAAGCTAAAGATTAAAAGAGAAAATTAAGCCATTCCGCCGAGAAAAAAAAAACTATATAAAAAAAATTGGAAGAATCAATCGATTAATATGAAAATATAAGAAAATATTTCAACTATCATGCAAGCCTCGGAAGCTAATGAACATTTCATTTTTCTTTTGTACGAACGTCTAACATTGTCAACATATGTCCAACGACCCTCGCGCATACAATTTTACCGTTTTTTCGTCACATTATTCATAATCTTCGAAACACCGACAAATTGGTATTTATCGCCAAACATTCTTCAGCTTGGTTGCATCAAACTCGGATAACTATAATTAAGTTTCCTTCTCTCCGTGTTACAACTAACAGTGTAAGAAAACGAACCAGGAACAGAATTGACAAAATTGTTTCCTCAAAAGAGTCGACAAAAGTTAGTCAATCGTATTTCACTGTTATAGCTATAAGCTAATTAGAACGCGAGACAATCCTGAAAGGACGAAAAATCATTGATCATATTAACCGAGTTTGCGCGACCAAGCTCAGTAGCTGCT
>NW_021849849.1:1146236-1153059 GCF_003651465.1 Formica exsecta | reverse complement strand
CTGAACCGGAGATTATTCATCAAATGAGATCTGCGTGACGATGGACGGATAGACAACATAATTACGCGCACCGTATTTCAATTACGAGAATGAAATCGCAGGGAAAAGAAAGTACACAGAATATGGCAGAACGTGCCTGGGAACAAAAAAAAAAAAAAAAAAAGAAGGAAGCGTCTAACGCGTAACAGCTACGCGATTCGCATCGTACATGGGACTTTCCACGAAGAGACTCACGACGAAGGATAGAGAAAGGGTCAAACAAACGAGAGATCTGTCATTTTCAATTGATCAAGCAATCGCAGAACCACAGTCGTGAATCGCAGCACGTCCATCATGAGACGTCCGATCATCCGAAAAGAACGACGCAAGAGCGCAGGGTTCTTCCGAGAAACATTACATTACATTAGAGATTTTTTTTCCCCTACCTCGACGATAAATTTCGAAGAGCAACAAAGTCAAATGCATGATTCGGCACGATTACCGATGAGAGAAAATTATTGAAAGATCTTTCAAGAAGAGATCGATCGAGGCATAGTAGTTTGTGGAATGTCGACTTTGTCGATGCTCGTCGAGGTCGCGTGGAATTGCGTCTCTAGTGGAAGAAACCCCCTGCGTGCATATACACGCAAAACCCACACGCAGTATAACTACCGCACATCGGAAATAGAAAAGGGAAGAGACATGGAGAACCAGATCGTTTCTCGACCCGACACACCGTCGCGCATTACTGACGACTGGATTATATGTATTCGCGCTACCGCGACTTCGGAACTCAAACAGGTTGCAGGATATACTTCTCTTAATTAATAATAACGATTAATGAGTAATAATATAGCGATAAGAGATGATTTAATGTTAGATACGCGACGCGCGCTCCTCGAGAACGAGAGGATCGCGTTTGCGTCATAATTTTTTTTTTTCTTTTTTGGGGGGGGAGGGAGGAAACATTATGATGGAAACATGTAAAGTGGTAGATCGTGACCAGAAGTGATGAAATATTTTGGGCTTTAGTATTAGGATTTTGATTTACGGAGGAAGTAAAATGTGCGATTCGGAGTAAATGTAGGATATAGTGTTACAGGGCCGCCGGAAAAATTTTCAAGGGTAGGGGGGAGAGCAGTTGTCGCTTTTTTCCGAACTCGTTTCGCCGAGAGGACGAGATCGAACTGACGGTTGCGTTCTTGTTCCTCTTGTTGAATCGACGATTATCTTTTTCGGAAACTTCATGCAACGACATTGATTGGCCTCACAAGTATCTGAATAAATTGCAGATCGATGTCTCATGATAATAATGGAGTTCTCATTAGAGGTTTTCGGAAATTTAATAATGAGTTGTCAAGGGTAACTTAGCCCAATTCTAAAAAAGTCTCTGATTAGTAATTAAAAATATATACAGTATATATATTACCAAACTTTTGGTTTGACGATCAACTCAGAGATTCGTTGAATAAGATCGCTTTACTCGAAACCAGCTGTAAGAAAGCTCCGCTTCTCTTTTTATTCAGATACTTGGTGCGTGACTGGAAAGAATTCGCTTGAAGAAAACCATGAAATAGGTACTTTAGGGAACGGTTTTGGGACCGGGCACATGGCGGCAATCGAGGGCCTTATTATACACACTTGGGCATTGTTATTACTGTGACAGGTTGATATCACTAAATACAGATAGTATAGCTCTTTTTAAGCGCGCATTATAATACGCCTCCGGATGATGGAGATGGGATGAGAGACAGAAAGAGAAGGCGTTTATTAACGTAAGGTGATCTAAGTTAGGGATGTTAAGAAGAGACATCGTGAAAAATGGAGAAAGAGATAGTAGGACGACGACGGTGGAAGCCCCGAAAGGGACTTCCGGTGTATTATCTATTATTATCCTATTGTTGCCAATAATGGGCATTATGAAACAGAGCCGCGCGGAATATAACTTATTCTCTACACTGCATTTACCCTTTCCCCGAGAGACGTCCCGAGAAATATACCTATGTATACATAGTTAACGCAGCGCATATACACACTATACATCTGTTGTACATAGATATATAATATATTATATATATATGTAAAGCTTAAACTTAATTACACATGTGAGGCGGATGATTAGTCGACGTGCCAGATTATATGTGCAACCCGTAAAATAGCCGTTCGTCGAATGAAGCGGGCGAATGAAGCGAGTGAGTGAGCGAAAGAGTAATAATATAGCGATAAGAGATGATTTAATGTTAGATACGCGACGCGCGCTCCTCGAGAACGAGAGGATCGCGTTTGCGTCATAATTTTTTTTTTTCTTTTTTGGGGGGGGAGGGAGGAAACATTATGATGGAAACATGTAAAGTGGTAGATCGTGACCAGAAGTGATGAAATATTTTGGGCTTTAGTATTAGGATTTTGATTTACGGAGGAAGTAAAATGTGCGATTCGGAGTAAATGTAGGATATAGTGTTACAGGGCCGCCGGAAAAATTTTCAAGGGTAGGGGGGAGAGCAGTTGTCGCTTTTTTCCGAACTCGTTTCGCCGAGAGGACGAGATCGAACTGACGGTTGCGTTCTTGTTCCTCTTGTTGAATCGACGATTATCTTTTTCGGAAACTTCATGCAACGACATTGATTGGCCTCACAAGTATCTGAATAAATTGCAGATCGATGTCTCATGATAATAATGGAGTTCTCATTAGAGGTTTTCGGAAATTTAATAATGAGTTGTCAAGGGTAACTTAGCCCAATTCTAAAAAAGTCTCTGATTAGTAATTAAAAATATATACAGTATATATATTACCAAACTTTTGGTTTGACGATCAACTCAGAGATTCGTTGAATAAGATCGCTTTACTCGAAACCAGCTGTAAGAAAGCTCCGCTTCTCTTTTTATTCAGATACTTGGTGCGTGACTGGAAAGAATTCGCTTGAAGAAAACCATGAAATAGGTACTTTAGGGAACGGTTTTGGGACCGGGCACATGGCGGCAATCGAGGGCCTTATTATACACACTTGGGCATTGTTATTACTGTGACAGGTTGATATCACTAAATACAGATAGTATAGCTCTTTTTAAGCGCGCATTATAATACGCCTCCGGATGATGGAGATGGGATGAGAGACAGAAAGAGAAGGCGTTTATTAACGTAAGGTGATCTAAGTTAGGGATGTTAAGAAGAGACATCGTGAAAAATGGAGAAAGAGATAGTAGGACGACGACGGTGGAAGCCCCGAAAGGGACTTCCGGTGTATTATCTATTATTATCCTATTGTTGCCAATAATGGGCATTATGAAACAGAGCCGCGCGGAATATAACTTATTCTCTACACTGCATTTACCCTTTCCCCGAGAGACGTCCCGAGAAATATACCTATGTATACATAGTTAACGCAGCGCATATACACACTATACATCTGTTGTACATAGATATATAATATATTATATATATATGTAAAGCTTAAACTTAATTACACATGTGAGGCGGATGATTAGTCGACGTGCCAGATTATATGTGCAACCCGTAAAATAGCCGTTCGTCGAATGAAGCGGGCGAATGAAGCGAGTGAGTGAGCGAAAGAGAGAGAGAGAGAAAGGTAAGAAGCGAGAGTGAGAATATATGTGTATGTATGTATGAGAAAGATGGAGAGGAGAAAAATCGAGCGACAACTCTTTTGTACGCAGTTTTCCGCGCAGGTGCGCCTCGTCTCATTTTACTACCGAACTTTTGCGACTGATTATACACGCTAAGGAGCGATATCACGTCCGTGGAAAGCGGATCGCACGGTAGAAAACGATCCAGGAAATATCGACGTAAAATAGACAGGTGTTAATCCATTGCGATTAATTTTTTTTTTTTTTTTTAAATTGTTCAACTTGGCTTTTGTTTCAATGTCATTGTCGAGAAACGACGAAAATTTTTCAATCGTTTGTTTGAAAACGCAACAGGTTAATACCGAAAAGAAGATATACATTTTTCTTCCACAGAAAAAAAGAGAGATGAATCAAATTCCACCGTGCGATCCGAGGTTTGATTCAAGGTGCGATCTCTATCGATCGTTCCTTCGCGATAATAACTATTTCAAGGCTGTCCATACACTGCCAACACTGAGACGGGGTGACCGATCGGACGCTGGACATAATATATATCGAGAGACGAGATTAGTAATACTAAAACCCAAAATAGCCGTTTCTTCGAGAAAAAGAGAGAGAAAGAAAGCAAGAAAGGCGCGTACACGGAGAAGGAACAAAAAGTCCATATATATATAAAGAAGCAAATTTCTTTTTCTTTTTTTCACTCCGTGATCGCGCGCGAGAGGGTTGGATTAGAGGAGAGAAGGAATTATTCACGTAATGCCATCGCTACCTCATAAGTTTTAAAAGAATTCTATGAAATTAAGGACGAAAAAAAGATAAAAAAATGCTGCTAGGCGCACAAAAAAAAAGAGAGAAAAGAATAGTTGTTCGCGTTTTCCTTCCATGTTTTTAATCTTGGTTTTTTTTTTCTTGATTTCTTACTCTTCTTTTGTTTATTCACTTGTTGCACCGAGCAAAAAAAAAAAAATTAAAAAGACAACATTAGGATTATATAGCTCCGCTATTGAGACGCTCGAGCGATCGGCGGAACAAAATTATATGTATCTTAGAGAACGCGAGATTCAGGGAACAGAACTCCTCCTATTCTTCGCGTCACGTTTCGTCGTTTGATTTAATTTCATTTTCCCAGTTGAATTTCTCACATTCGTGCGTAAAATGTGTGCTTGTTGGTTTTTTTTTTTGTTCCTGCGGTTCGTATATAAAATGCCGTGCTGTTGATCCGTTCATGACGACATGACGCAAACAACAACAACCCACACAGAACACACTCATACATCTCACACCGATCTTTCGAATTCCTCCCGGGAAGGAGAACTACGTTTCACACTTAACGTAAAGAGAAAAATAGCGCTAAACTACCGCCGATAATCGCTCATAAGCCGCTCTTAGCCCGGCAGTGGTATATTCACACATTTGTCTTAGGTGCTCTTTTTTAAATAATAATATAGTAAGGCGATTATATACACATATATATATATATATATATACACATACATATATATTAATGCATATCGAGATCATGTTCCCATTATTTTGAACAATAAATAGTACCGAATATAGTTCGATCATTTGTCTACGTGTGTATCTGCGCAAACTCTATATTTGTTTGAAAAAAACATTTCTTGATCAAGAGATATACACCAAGTATATAAAATGCGTTACAAAAATTATAGACTAGATTAAGTTACATACAGAAACACATGCGGAAATGTTATTTGGTAATAAAATAACGAATCAATAAAAAAAAAAAATACACGATTTGTACTGTAATTTAGTTTAAATGATACACGAATCGAAAATCCCCGGAGGAGGTGAAGGGACGGAATGCAAATTTTTCGGGTCATACCACTGCCGGGTTGATCGGTCTGTTATTTGCGATATCGGGATCAAACCCTCCTCGGCCAATATATATATATATATATATATATCTGCTCGTAGCAGTAAGTCGAAACGCACGTTGTGTACATATGTACATGTGTACATAAAAAATACGCTCTGTACATATACGTTGCTGCGAGTCGCGAGGATCCTTGCGATAGGGCTACGTTACCTCTTGTAATCCGATACAGTTTGGATCGATATATAGTAGGAGCTTTTAATATCAATCAGCACGTTATACGGGACCATTAAGTCGAAATCAAGAGCGCGTGGTCTTTTATGACGTCCCATTATCTGGAAAAAAAAAAAAAAAAAATTAGATTAAATTCTTGATCTATCACTTTTATACACCAATCACGTCTGACTAGATTTGAAGATATTTACCTGACGTTTACCATCTTCGATATCTGAATCTTTTGAGATATTTATAATATCGTATATTTGTAATATCGAAGTCACAAATGATTTGTTCATCGACTTCGCGAGTTGGATAGTTGGAACGTCTTTCAATAGCGAGTATAATTTCTGACAATTGTTTGTATGAATTTAGAAGTTCTCGCGTCATGATCGTTGAAATTAAAAAAATTGTAGCGTAGATAATTTGCAGATTCCGTCATATGAAACTTTCCAGGATCTTCTCGACTCGTGGCATATAATTTGCTTCGTGTTTCCTCGTTTGTTCTGTAATGCAGTACGGCGAGAATAAATTAGATATATTTTATATATATATATATATATATATATATAGAAAGAGAAAAAGAGAGCAAATCACACACAGGAAGAAAGGAACATGCAATAAAATGCACATTTTCCAGCGCAGCATATAAATAGCGACAGCTACAGCCCACTTGAAGATTGAAAGAAACGAGAATGAGATGGAACGAATACCGTTCGATTGGACGATCCTCGAGAAGAAATAGAAAAATTCGGATTTTTAAATATTGTGCTAGAAAATGAGGACTATGGTGATTAAATTATGATTTTGAGGAGATAATCAAAGCAACGTTATCTTATCCCGAACGACGAACAAGTCAGCTCGAAGTGTTATTGTAATTGGAAGAGAGAGGACGTCGAAATAAGAATTATAAATTAAGATTTTCGAGATAATCAAAACAGCGTCGATCTTTATCGTACAAGAGATTAATTTTGGGCCTTTAAATATTTGATCGATGAGGAAAAAAGAAGATCGCGTCAGCTACATACATAAATTAAATTGAGATTTTTGACATAATCAAAGTAAGAAAGTGAAAGAGATAAGCCAATATAAATCTGCGAATTCGGAAGAGGCCCATACGAAAAAGCCAATATGAATCTCAAATTTGAAAAAAGGATAATATATCAGGGATTAGATTAAGAACTCCGACATAATCAAAAAAAA
>NW_021849849.1:1120791-1145464 GCF_003651465.1 Formica exsecta | reverse complement strand
TTTAGTGGGTAGTTTCTGCGGCATATTGTCGCGGAGGAGTCCCACACACGCCCCGGGGCCGGCCCCGGGGTACGGTGCGTAAATGCATTTTCCCAAAAAAAAACCCGAAAAAAAAAAAAAAAAAAAAAAAAAAAAAAAATTGATGCAAAGCGAGGATCGTCATCGAACATCGCGAAGAACTTCGGTGACGATCGAGTTGTGAATTCGCAAACTGTCACAATGAGGATTATTAAATTAATCGCATGTAGATTCAAGTAGTTGGAGAAGAGAGTAGGGCTATAGCGAGAAGCTGAAGACAGTGGCAAAACGAATGGAGCGATTGCGCAGAATTGATAAGCAAAACTCGCCAATAAGAACGCAGCGGAGCAAAAGACAAAAGGTTAAAGAAAGAAAATTTACATGAAATATATATATATATATAATGATAATACCATGCGCATAAACGAAGTAATAGTAATTAATTAATCGATAATCATAGCGAACGCGGCGACGTGCCGCGCGTCATTATAGTTAAGTATACGGGAAAAAGAGAAACGAGAAATACTATCGCACAATAGTGAGAAAGAGAGAAAAACGCTATTAGAAACACTATATTCATATATGGAGGAAAGAGAGAGAGAAAAAGAGAGAAGGAGTACAGGCTGCCGATAACATATTTCGAGGGAGATAACATAATTAATCATAAGCGAAAGCAAGGAGATGGAGCTTGTGAAGGGTGTTCACCCATCTTTTTTCAACCGATACCGATACCTCGAAGTCGGAACTAAAGTCAGTGCCAGCCTTGGAACGCGATAAAAAAAAACATTCCCATATATATCTTGCTTTTCCTCTCGCGAGACGATATTTTGTCAATTTCGTGCTCCGAAATATGGCATATAGATAAAGATTGCCGACAGGAATAACTTTCGCATTTGGCATAACAATTGCTTCGTTACTCGCTACATATATAATCCTCTTTTTGTCTTCCTTTTTTTTCGATATTAATTCCGGCGGGATCTATCATGATTGAAAAACCTGAGACAGCGACCGACGATAGAGAGAGAGAGAGAGAAGATCGACTCTCCCGCGATTACGAATAATTTCGCCGTAATTAGTTCTCATTCTATTTTTTTTTAGTTTAATCGCTACCACTATTCTATCTGTAGATGAAAAAGTTCTATATGATTGCTGCTACTACTACTATTACTAGTGCTACTAGCTACTATATATTTTTGTGTGTTCGACGATTTCTTTGATTTTCTGATTTTCGCGCAACAAAGTTTTAAAAGAAGCGCGAAACCGTTATTTCCTTAAATTTATTCAGCAATATTCCCTTTTTCGGATTAATTATCCTTTAAGCGTGCACTGTGCGAAGTGATTTTCAATTGACTAAAATACTCGGAATGATCATTGAAATTTTAAATTGTAGTGAAACACTTGTAATAAATCATTGAATAATTTAGGACAACATAATTATCTTATCAATTTTATTATTAATTTTTTTGTGCTTTAAAATAGTTTGTAAAAAATTTCTAAAATATTCGTGAATATATAAGAAACGAATGAGAGAAAAAGGGAAAGAATAGAGAAGAGAGGAAGGGAATATTTCCCTCCTTCTCCCCCCAAACGAGAAAGACGCGTTTCTTTTAAAGAGCATCTTTTCCGCATAAATTCGCAAAAATTTTGTGCGTCGTCGCGTTTTCAGCTGTTTGTCGCATTTGACACTGTTTCGTTGATATTTTTTTTCTTTTCACATACATGTAAAATCTTTTTGATTTTTCTTCAGTCTACTTCACGTTCGATTGCCTTTTCCGAATCGCCAAATTCGTATAGTATCCATTTATCACAGACGCATGTCATCAATATACACGCATACAAGTAAACGCAACATTATATACATGGCGCATAAAACTTTTCGATCGAAGGGAAAAAAAAGATGTAGTGTTTTTAGTGGATAAAGTTTATACTGCATACTATATATTCTATATGGATAATCCTTATTAAGTACACAATACAAATGCATAGGAAGTAAAAAAAAAACGTATGTAGACGTATCATAAGCAGAGAAAAATATATATAGCGAGCGGTTCTCCTCCAGATGCAAAATTCAACTTACTTTCTATTACGTCTATATAATAAAAAGACATAATTATTCTCGCTAAATTACTCTCGAGATACCAGCTGATTGTCAGTCATTTCAAAGAGTCATGTCTTACCACAAATTTCAAATTTCCATCATCACTCATTCCAAAAAGTTAAAAGCATTCTTTTGCATTAGTATCATATCTATCGAGATTATCTCAAAATTTCATTCTTCCGATAAAGCAAATTTTATTTGTGCTATATATTTTATAAAAATTAGTTGATAAAGATTGATTTAATAATAAAAAAGTTGCGCAACGAGAGTCTGACAAAAAAATTAAAGTCGTGTTGAAATTTTTGACTCGGGACTTTTTAGTCGAGGAAAAATTCTTTTTCAGAACTCAAGGAATGCATGAATATACGCGGAAATCGTTCTTTTCGGAATCCAAGGATACCATTTCTGGAGGATGAGCAGTCGCTAAAGTGTTTTCGAATTATGAATTTAGTAGGCACACACAGTGAGGAATTGCCCTGTATTACTGATAGCAAAGAGAAAGACGTCGAAGCGAGAATCACAAAACACGCACGTATATATGTGTACACAGGACGAGGGTGAAGCGGAATTCGACTTATATATTTCGCGATATAAAAGTGTGTTTCTTTCCGCGGACATATCCGTCGATCACGCGTGTCATGCAAGCATCTAAACTGATGAAGAAAGAAAGAATAAGCTTTTTGTTGAAGATAATGAGAGGACGTTGTATGTTTAAATATCCGGTTTTTTTGTTTAATATTTTTAACAAAGAGATTTCTGCTTCCTCTTCCTGAGTTTGGATGTACGCAGGCTCATTATGCGAATCGCATATATACACACGATATCGAAAAAGAGAAAATATAAGAACGACCGATTCTCTCTACCTGTAATAAGTATTTAAAGATTTATTAACGAGCCAGATTTTTTTCTTACCATAGAAAAATTTATATTATATACATCGAGATATATATATATAGATAAAATACGTATATATATATCTACTTCATATGCTATAATATATTTTTTTTCAGTTTTTTTTTTTTGCTTTAGCTATACAATACGTAACAGAGATAATAGAGTATATGAGAGATTTAGAGCATGTATGTATGTGAATATATATATGTGTGTGTGTGCGTGTATGTATGCTGAGAGAGAAAATGAGAGAAAAGGAGTTACGGAAACCGGATGGCATTAAAACGTATCTATTACATGTTAATTAATTACAATTAATTTGCAGTCCGCAAAACCAAGTCTTTCTACGCACCACTTAGTTTTCATTACGATCGAATATCTCACGCAAATCCTACATACATGTTATATACAAATCATATATGTGCAATAGTTGTTACAATAGATCAACAGGGAAAATTAGAAAAGCACCGGCGTCGCGACGCCAGGCGTCGCGATGCGCCTACAAGCAAACTACCTCGCAAACTCTGCAGCTAATAAACGAGCTAATAAGTTATCTGGCATGGTATGACGCAGAATTTTGCTGGATGACAAAGCGAGATTTATTTTTTAACAGAGCTAAGATTCGATGTAAGGATAAAAAATGTTACAGCGATGTCCAACGTTAATTGAAATCGTAAATGTAATTAATCGATGTAATTCCATAAGTTATTCACAAAAACCTCGCACATATTTTTATGTAAACTTTTAATATTTTTATTATATAGTAATTCTTTATATATATTACCGTTAAAAAAATTTTTTCCTCCTATTAAGAATCTTTCTCTAAAGATAAATTTTGTTTAAGAATCGATAACATCAATAAAGTGGCGGAGAAAGTTGATTAGTAATTATTCGACTCATAATTATCCTCGAGAGTCGACGAGATTCTGCGCTTATCATCGCCGAGCAGATTTTATCAATACGTGATTTGTGAAACGGGACGAACACGCGCGACGATTATGTCTATAACGCAGGCAGAAACCAACCCCCTCTCCTCCTCCAAGCATCATCCCTTCGTACAATAGAGAATATATGTAACGCGAATGTACCAATGACGATAAATGAGATAATAGATTATTGCGTTCGCGCGCATGCTCTGTCGGGGAGGGACAGGGTATCCACTCGGGAACTCGATGCAACTTCTCCTTTTTTCCCGGCATCGACATCCTGCGGATGCTCTCCATCGCGAATGTATATAATATGGGATCGTCGAAAAAAAAAATTGCGGATCTTCTCGAGAATCTTCGACATTCTCGATCACCGGAATTTATTCGCGCGAAAAATATTTCAGAGATCGAACGCTGTGTCCCCTGAAGAAATTAAAAAGAAAGTACAAGGGATTTAAACATCCTTTAATCAATGCTAATTAAAATAAAAAGAGACATCACTGCCAAATATTTTGCACTTATTTCGGGCGCAGCGATTTCGATTCTTCGGAAATCTATTTGCACAATTCTTTAACGAGATGAATTTTTTTTTTTCTTTAAAAAGGAAAGGATAACTAGAAACCCTTTTTCTTAGTGAAAGGAGAGAACGACGATTTTGTTTCTTCATCTCTGAAGAAAAAGGGTCTATTGATATTCTAGATTTTTTGCAGAGAAAAATACACAGAGAGAAAAAGAGTGTAATATTGCTGATAACTCGCGATTCATGAGAATGAAGGAGAGTATCGAAAATCCGTAATGACGATCGTCCGAACCGACAATCTGTTATATTTCGCTGTTTACCGATTCGCTTCGGAATTCCGGGTTTGCGACGAATTGCGAAATGCAGTCTTCTTCGTGGCGACGATGAAAATAACGATGTCCCGAAATTCCGGACTTCTTGAAGTTTTAGCGCTCTCCCGGAACCCCGTCGAGCTTTCGGCTCACAGCGATTTGTTATTTACACCGAAATCTGTTAGTTTTTTGTTCTTACATATTAGTGTGTTGAAATGGAGAACGGGAATGGTACGCGCTGCAGTTGCATTGTTCTTTTTATCTCATTTTTTATGGAAAGGAAAAAAGAAGAAAAACGATAGTGTTAAAAAAGCGTCGACGATATTTCATAACTGGAGAAACAAAAAGAGGAGAGAGAGAGAGAGAGAGAGAGATTCGGCGAGCACGAATGTTACGCACGTCTTTTTCTTTTTGTAAAGTTTTGTAACGCGTTTGTGAGAACCTCGATCGATCCTGTATTTATATAAATATCTAATCTGTGACGCGGATATTTCTCGAAAATTCAGAGGGAGTCGAAGTACAGAGGGAACACTATGTTTATCCATCTGTACTTATCGAAATTGCACAGCACGAACGTTGTACCACGTCGGGCTGAGAGAAATGTGACACTATTATATATTCTAATGATGAAATTAATCACACTCGGTATATTTACAACAACTAAAATAATCATCTGTTAATGGCCTTGCAGATTTTGCAATTAAAGGATGTAAATAGATGTCTCGTCGACTCTATTGTGTGTGATTGCTCCATAATTGATACCAACGGGATCGAGAAACGAGGCGAAACATTGCGCGCGGAATATTGATGAAAGAGAACAATTCCTCACATAAGCAAAAAAAAAAGAAAAAAAAATTGTGGTTATCGTAAGAATAATAGAGAAAGAGAGAGAGAGTGAGAATGAGAGTATGTAAGGGATGAACGAGATAACGGGCATACGCAGGTGAATCAAGTTTAATCGCAAATCATTAACTCTGTGTAACTCTAATAAAAAAAAAATCTATTTGAATGTAAGCGCGTTAAAAAAATGCTATTAAGGAGAACAGTATATATAAATATATATATATGTATATGATAAAGCAACCGGCGGGTCAGATAAAAGAAAGCAGATGATTTCGCGAGTAGAGAGAGATTTTTATCCTCTTTACTTGTTCCTTTATTTGTTTATTTGTTCGTGAGATAAGTAACCTCTATTTAGACGCTAGAAACGATGGGAGACATTCGAGCAAAACAACCGAGCGAAGAAAAGGTTTTAAAACCTATAGATAACATTGTAATAATTTTAGATACACAATACTGACAATGAGTGAAAGAGATTTTGATTTTCGAGAAAAAACTTTCAATTTTTTCAAGGATCTTCAATATGAGATAAAGATTTTTTATAGCAACAAATGATCAATTTTATACAAAAATTCTTAAACTTTTGAAATATTTTGGATAATAGAAATCGTAGTATATTTTACAAAGATATTATAAAATATAAGAAATATATTTCGAGCAATTTATACAAACCGTTATTAGATACAAACCGTGTGTACTTTCCTCGTGTTAAGAATCGCGGTCGAAAAATCTCTCGAAACTCGCATCGTTCGGCTCTCGATCGGGTATTTTTGTTTTCTTCTTCCAGCTACCGCTTGCTATCAGTAATTTTAATTGTCCGAGAATGTTTACACACGAACAAGAATGTAGCGACGCGCAATTCGGCAGATACCGAGATATAATGCGGGAGAAAGAGAGCCTCGAAATCTTCCCGTCACGAAATGCTCCTCTCGAGATATATTCCCATCCGAAAATCTTTCCATCCGCCAACACGGCACGCGCACACAAACGCACGTATACAAACTACACATGCGCTGTAGCTCCTTTATACAAAGTATAAAGACTTCTTCGCACAGAAATCCCTATGTATTTTTCGAAAATTCTAATTTTCCCCCTTTCAATTCACGCAACAAAATTCACGGCACGCCGCACACAATTCATATATTCACAACCATTTTTCTCGAAATCATTTTTCCCCCACTTCGCGCCGACAATTGGATGATCGTATTTTCGGATACACATAGCGAGCAGTTTGTTTCTTTCGGGAACATATTCACGAGGACAAGGAAGTAATAAGAAATCGATGTGTACTGAGTTTATGTGTAACGTTCAATTGAGGATTGTATGTAATTGTATATATATAAGTACAATGCAGTTCGTGAGTTAAGATACATTCTCCTTTTTCTACCATGAGAAAAATAAATTATTCTAGTTAATAAAAAAGGAGATTCGTATTTTCGTATCGTTCCCTCCACAGCATTTCCGTTGTAAATGTTAATTACGCGAGCGATTTCGATTATGTTAATAATCGATTTATTTCATTTATTTCTTTGAACATAATATTTATAGATTAATTTTTTATGATTTATAGAAAAAGAGCTTTTACAAGTATGCTGATAAAAATTTCCTTTTTTTTTTTTATTCTTCGATTTTTATCTCTTAATATTCCTCTCACTCATGATAG
Organism: Formica exsecta; assembly: GCF_003651465.1. Classification (NCBI taxonomy): domain Eukaryota; kingdom Metazoa; phylum Arthropoda; class Insecta; order Hymenoptera; family Formicidae; genus Formica; species Formica exsecta. Next base: position 1,138,197 of record NW_021849849.1, on the reverse strand, counting down.
ATATTTAAATCTCTTCTTCTTAGAAATAGCAGAATATTGCACATTTTTTTATAACACAAGACAAAAAATTTTATAATATTTTTTCGTCGATTTTTTCTCTTCATCGTAACAATTTTTATCGCAAATTCTTAAATGCATAGAGTAATTGCATTAATCAAACACTTTCTGTATAAATTTGTTCTCAGAAAAAAATTTGAAAACATATCTCAGCCTTAAAAGAATTTATTCCAAATTAAATACCACGAAAAGTAATTTTTCGGAAACAATGTCAATTACTGATCGGCAATTAAATAATTTTTTGATCGTTCCGGGATAAAAAATGAACACAAAACATGGCATCGATGAAAATAATGCCGGTTGAATTTTCGCTCGAGATATGACATAACGAGGATAGAATAAATTTTCAATCAAATCAAGAGTAATTACACGAATATGGATTTCCGATCACTTTAATACATATTACATCCAGTTTAACGACGCGTATATTAAAGAGATGGAGATACCAGATGAGATATGAGTTATTTGCATCTAAAATAGAGAGGGAGCGTTATACATATTGTATATATACATTCGTATCTAATAAAAGATGCATAAATATTACATTGCGCAAAGCCCGCAATTATATATAACGTCACATACACAGATAAGCAATCGTGGCAAGTTGACATTCAAACTCGATAATACGTGAATTGATGTTTAGATCGAGCGAGGCTGTCCTTGCGTTTATCATTTTATCGACAGTATTTCTCTGTTCTGTCTATTGTCGTATACATATTTTACCAGCTCGAATATAACTTATTCGATATTAGGCTATAGATTTCAACGAGAATTGCCTCTTTGTTGCTTATTTTACTTTGTTAATTTTTCATTTATAATTATCAAGCTTTGAATCTAAAATATTCTAAACGTAATTAACTTCGATTTTAATAAATGATTGTTCCTTTCTAGAGATAATATTAACTATAAATATAAATTAAAACACACATATATATTAATTATAATTAACTAAAATTATTATCTCAGAAAGGAGCAAAAAATTTACAATCGGACTAGATTCAATATCTTAATCTAAACGATGGCATAAAATGTCATTCTGCGATTTCTGAAAGTCGCAGACACATTTGTCCTTCTATATTAACAATACATAGACTGATGCAATAATAATGATGTCAAAAACAATAATTGCATATCGTTACATTTACATCGGCAATCTTGAATGGCTTCGATCGGAATTGCAATTGTATAATAATCAATACTATTATGCGATATCAAGGAATATCGAATTTGGAAACAATGTCAAGGGATTAAGTTTGATCTGTTTTCCCTGGATGCTTTGACATTAATTATTTTTTAAAAATAAATAATTCGAGTAGTTTTTTTTTTAAATAAAATAAATATGATTTTTTTAACGTGTAAATGCATGTTTTTTCTGCTTCTGTCAATCTTAAAGTACGCAAAAAGTGCTATTTTAAAGATCTGTGCATTTTCGATAATAAAACAATAACTGAATAGATTAAAACACTCGTATGATTAAAACAATTCGTGTAATTATCTTCGATGTAGTCAAAACGGTTGATAAAATGTCATAGCCTTTAATCATCTCCGAGAAAAATTTACTTGGGATCGACGGTCTTTTTGATGGTCTTTTTGATCTTTCGTCGATAAATAAAGAATACACTCGAGATAATAATCGTCAAATACTAATTAAGCAGGCCTAAGAGCGCCGACCATATCGCCCAGTAGACGCTCCACGCTGACGTCACCGACTGTCGGTTTGAACAGCAGCTCGTGCAGGGTAACACGACAAAGAGCGCGTGCTGGGGGTAAGAGCAGCAACAATCGACCCACCCTGCGCGCATCCCTCTCGCAGAAAACCGCCACCGTTTGCTCCTGCAATGCCGATACTCGTCCCGGCTCGCAGAGGTTTCGTGATTCTATAAATGATAAAGAAGAACGTATTTTTTTTTAAGGGGTGCGTTGATAAAAAATATACATTAGGTTTCTTAAAATCAACTAAGCAAGTTGAATTGCTCAGTATCAAAATTTATATTGAAAAACATGATTGAAATATGAAAATTATAAAATCCGATATATTGCAATATTGAAGTTGAAAAATGAATATGTTTATGACAGGAAAAACATGCTTGAATTAAATGTTTGCGACTGCGAATATGAAATGACAATTACATTTGATTTTGACTCAACGATCTTCTATAATGTTCAAAACGGATAAAATGATTAATATAAAAATAATCTTGCATAATGTATTTTTTTTTCTCGAGCATTTAGATATAGAACATCCTACGTAAAATTTTGAAAGACAGAGATCAACGTTAATAAAATTAAAAATATCACAATCGACATGGTAATCTAAGTTACTCACCCGCCTTGAACAGGACTATGGCCTTTAAGCACGCGTACTCTGAATGATCCACCCTCAGCGCGGCGCATTTTGCTAGAAGTTCTCTCAGTCTCCTCGCTTTGTCGAGTAGAACTTCCCTTCGTTCCATCGGCAGATCCACAGGCACCAAGATGCTCTCGTCCACGGGAAAGCTCCACTGTGCTGCCGTCAGTACAAATAATTCGCTCCACGACTCCTCCAGAAGAATAGTTTGGTCTCTATAAGGGAGCTTGCGAGAAAAGACGGTATAATTATTTTTTTTATTATCCACAAGTGTAAAAAGATTATGTAATATTTTTCGTGAATTACTTAATACGTTTTCTTTACAATTTTGTGTATTTTATATTTTATTTTAGAATTTATTTTATTTTCTTATATTATTTTATATCATATGTTTTGTAAAAGTTTTGTAAAATATCTTTGTAAAAGAAAAATGTGTTTAAGAATTTTGCTAAAAGAGAAGGGGTATTTGTGGAGCTTACTTGCAGAAAGGAATGTATACTTCTTGCCCATCTCACGGCGAAGAAAAGTAATTTTGCCGCAAATTCATAAATATTTTCGGTCGGCAGGAGTGATAAGCCTTGCATCATGTATTCCGATGAAACGGAAGTGATGACCGGCGGCGCCAGACGTGTATTTACTAATTCCTCTACGATAAATAAAAAATAATGTTACTTAGGTATGCTGATATGAGATTGCCACATATACACACACACACACACACACACACACACACACACCTTTTGATTCAATTCTAATGTCAACAGTTGCTGCTTCCTCGGAGCTAGTAACTTCATCCTCCTTGGCAGTAGTCATAGACAAAGATTCCGGAGATGGTCGTGGTAGGAAGTGTGCTGTTGATGCAACGTGATATTTTATTATAAAAAATATATGTCAATTCGATATGATTATATATTAATATTATTACTTACCGACTGACGGGGTGAATGTTGATACCGTAGGCTTGAAAGGGAACAATGCGGGATATAGAAGTGGATGATAAGTGGTACCCGCCGGATGATAGACATTAGAAATTCCCGTATAAAGTCCCGAAGGTGTCCTTCTCGCCGCTGTAACGAGAGAAGACGTGCTCCTCGGTGCTCTCTCGTGTTGCACGGCTAAAAGCGAGAAAGTATCATTAAAATTTCAATTAGCCATTAATCTTGAAAGTCCACATCGAAAGTCTATCAAATCGAATCGATATTGATAATATATTTTACATTTTTTATCCTATTGTTTTCGTAAAAAATATTATATAAAATACATAAAATATTTTATATAATATATAGTATATTAAAATATTATATTTTCAGAAGTATAAAAGTTCCCGGATCTTTTCAAACGATTTTAACAGGTTTTTAATGATTCTTAGCAATTTTTAAAAAAATTCTGGATTTGAACAGAGAATTATTTGAATGAAAACTCTCTGTAATCTTAGACTTTCTTGAAGTAAAATTTCCAAAAACAACTAACGATTCCAAATAATTGAAGGAGAAGCGCAATGTGGCCCTTTAACGGCAGCTCCCGCCTCTCCCTTCACTAATTGATATCTCAGCAATCAAGTGTTTGGATTATCGCTCGACGCGGTAAGGGGACCGGGAAGAAGGTGTTTACAAAAGCTGTGAACGCCAGGCTGCTTCTGACACCGCTTGCTATCGGATCCTGCCGTTCGGTAAGCAAAAATATAGAGTTTCATGTGGATGCGATGGGTGTGTGCGTTTGTGCGTGCGTGTGGACACGCTTCCCTTTTTCCAAACTGTTTCCCATCCGCCGAGCAAACGTCACTATGCATTGTAATACCCGACTCGCGACACTTCGCTCCCTCTCTCTCTCTCTCTCTTTCTCACTTTGTGTATTCTATTTTATACGGAGTGTGTCTGAAAGAACTTTCTGTTGCGTCAAAGAACATCTTTCGAATATCGCTACGTGCGTGTGGACACGCTTCCCTTTTTCCAAACTGTTTCCCATCCGCCGAGCAAACGTCACTATGCATTGTAATCCCCGACTCGCGACACTTCGCTCCCTCTCTCTCTCTCTCTCTCTCTCTCTCTCTTCCTCTCTCTCTCTTTCTCACTTTGTGTATTCTATTTTACGGAGTGTGTCTGAAAGAACTTTCTGTTGCGTCAAAGAACATCTTTCGAATATCGCTACAGAACGAAAGATTCATCCCGTATGTAATACACAGCATTGGCGGCCGATATCGAATAAATGTAATTACAGATAAATATTTAAATAAAAATAAAGATAGAAGCTCAAAACCCCGAAAATGTTAGAATGCATCGCGATTAAAAATGAAAAATATAATAAGTATTATGCACAGTAGTATATGATTTTAGCCACTATACTTTTCTGAGATAAATTCCGAAATCTGTTAATAACGGAGTCATACCATCTCGTTTCATGTTGACCTGAAGACATTTTGTGAAGCGACAAGCTTGGCATTGATTGCGCCGCGACACGTCCACGATGCAACGTCCGTTCTCTTTGCACACGTAGTCCAAATTCCTGCGCAAATAACTCTAATGTCAAATTTATACCCTAATATTTACGAATAATTTTACAAATAATGTAAAAATAATATTATATAATTTTTAAGAATTAACTATCTCTATTTTTATCATTTTCTCTGATTTTGAAATCGAGATATTAACAATAATCATTTAAGAAGTTATATATGTTATATTTTTTAATTAAAATAAAATATTATGTCAATCAAATAATAAATTAATAAAATAAATAAATAATTAAATATTTATATTAAGCAAAAAAAGACGAGAGCAAACGAAATTTAATTACAACGAAAATAAGTGATAGGAAAATTGAGAGACGCGCGGATCTGTAGGATAAGATCACTTTGATGTTTCGATTTAAGTTCGAACTTAGTTAAGCAAGAATTTAATTACCTCGCGTACCTGCGGATTGACCGCTTGAAGAAACCCCTGCATCCGTCACAGCTTGGTACGCCGTAATGTTTTCCGGAAGCTTTATCCCCGCAGACCTTACACAACGTTTCTCCACGTCCGTTTTCCTCCATATTTGACACCCTGTTTGCAATGAAAGTTTCGGTAAATCGCACGAAGGTAATTCAATACAAGTTAAATTTAAGTTTAATGGAACCAAGACACTTTATAAGACGCATGAAAAACAAAAGATATAGAACATTTCAACATCATAAAATTTCTATTTGAGCAAATAGACAAATAATGTTTTTCGCGCACGTTAAAACTATATACGTTTAATTATAAATTAAGATGAAAAATTGTAAAACATATTAAAACAGAAAGAAGATAATGACGTGACGTAAATAATCGTGCTTACTTACATGGTAGCCAAGATTCAGCCTCGAGAAATTATCTAAAATAAAAACAGCCATTTTTTTATTTCTACTCTTGTCATTTTCGAGTGTTTTTGGATCACGCATGAAAAACAAAAGATATAGAACATTTCAACATCATAAAATTTCTATTTGAGCAAATAGACAAATAATGTTTTTCGCGCACGTTAAAACTATATACGTTTAATTATAAATTAAGATGAAAAATTGTAAAACATATTAAAACAGAAAGAAGATAATGACGTGACGTAAATAATCGTGCTTACTTACATGGTAGTCAAGATTCAGCCTCGAGAATTATCTAAAATAAAAATAGCCATTTTTTTATTTCTACTCTTGTCATTTTCGACTGTTTTTGGATCTTTATTTTCTTCTCAAGTTGAAAAATTTAAAGAAATTCAGTTCTTAAGTTCGGATATGTCTACTTTTGCAAATAAAATAAATTTTAAAAAATTTCCTTTCATGAACCAAAAATAATAAATGTAAAGATTTAAAAATGCTTACTTTTTATTTTAGATAATTTTATCGAGACTAAACTTTGGCCATCATGTAAACACGCACGATTATTTAGAACGCCATTATTGTTCTTTGGCGATCTTTTATCTTAATCTTGTCATTAAATAGATATACGCGTTTCACTAAAAAAAAAAACATTATTTGTTTAAATAAAAATTTTATACGATGTTGAAAAGTATTCTGTTTACAATTCTCACTATACTTTCATAATCCCTTAAGTCTCAAGAAGGATTACCGAAGAGTAGAATCGATACGTTAGAATCGAAAAGTCATATCTCTCTAAATACGCGTCGGATATGCATAGTGTTGCATTTCAAGCTTTAAAGTGACGACGGTAATACAACACCGATCGAAGTGTAGGAAGTACTCGGACAAATTGCGCGATGAATCACCGACTCTGACGAGTTGCCTTTGGATTATGCATCGCGTTACGATGAGAAGTGCATTACGCGCGTGGGAATGCGCTAAAAGACGAGCAGCGTCTCTCCTCATTATTCGTGGGATTCGCATACAGAGCAGACTTCCTCGTCGCGGTGCTATAGCATCGCCCTTTGGAGGAGACTCACGGCGCACTTTGCATATTGCACGACGTAATACGATAGGTAGCCAGAGGATCGCTAAACATCGCTGTTCGATTTTGCGACGGCTTTATGCTCGCCGCGCAAATGATATCGAAGGACCGATTATTTCGCGCGATCGATCATGTCGCCGGTTGTCCATCCGCTATTTTAATGAGCCGTCTTTATATTATGGGTAATTGACACCTTGCTCAATTTAACGCTCGAGCGGCGAAATTTTTTCCTAACATATAATTTCTTATATTTTATTAAACGTCAATTGATAAGTATACGATGTTATTTTTGTGTGTTGTTATATATTTAAAATTGTGGGATTCGTGGATAATAACATTGATAAATTTTTTTTAAATAATCAATTTGATTTTCTATTAATTTGGATCTAATCGTAATTATTATTAAATAATCATTTAAAATGTTGAATGCTGATAATTACGTTTCTTCAGATATTTGTTTCAATTTTCAAACATTTTTATTAATGTTAAAATTAAAAGCTAAATATTTAATAATCAATACATATGTTTAAATACGTATATCAAAAATTAAAGATAGTCTATTATATTTATCAAAAAGTCATCTATGACTTTTTTCCACTAAAATCTTAAAATTAAATAGTAATAAATCTATCAGAGAACTAATTAATATTAAATTAACATTTAATAGATGTTGTATTATATGTACTTTTATCAATCTCAGAATCATTCAAGATCATCTTGATTGAATATCAGCAAAGCCATTAACACACAAGAATTGAAATATTAAGTGTCGTGTAAATTATAATAGAGCTATATTGAAAAATGGGAGAACAAAGAAACTTGAACACACTTCATTCTCTCCTTCATAACGTTACGGCCGAGAGATAATATATCAAAAGAAAGATGATGCGCGGAAAACGGATTAAAGAATGAAAAGCGAGGGCGATCGCGATACTCCTCTGTCCTATACCTCGACAGGGGCTTACGTTCATGGACGCGCCACAAATGGACGGCCGGGGAAGGGGAAAAAAAAAGGAACGGGTTGTCCTCGCGCGCACACGGCACGGTCACAAAGTCGAGGAGCCAGGAGGTCGCGTGTCCTCCGAGCGACCCCTCGACGAGGCGGCGTCGGCGCGCGTACCCTCTTTCTTTTCCGTGACTTTACGCCGTCCCCTACCGGCGAGGTGGCCCTCAGGGCTACCGCCCGTCGCCTCTGACTTCCCCGCAACCATCCTGGCCACCCGTCACGGACTCGATAGGCGCCCGAGCGGCCACCTGCCCGTTTCCCAGGCTCAATAATGCAGCGCGCCAGACGTGGAGGAGCATCGCCCACGATAAACCACCACCGCAACCGCCGCCGCCGGCTAGAGGAGTCCTTTACGGAGATGTTGCTACAATTTTGCCGCACCCTCGCGCACGAGACACATACACACACATCGGGACTATAAGTCTTCTCTTTCTTTCTGTTTGGCTGAGCAAAAAGGTGACTTCTTGATAGTCTCTCTCTCTTTCTCTCTTTCTTTTTCTCCCTGCCAAGCAAAACGAATCTCTCACGCAAACGCCTCTTTGCCTGTCATAACATTTTTATTATCCGATGACCGCCGTCTTCCGCGACAACAACTCACGATGGTCAATCTGACTCTCTCTCTCAATAGAGGAAAAATTTCTTACGAATGAGTGCCAATATATGAATGGTTTCATATGAAAAAAGTTTTCTTATTATGTAAATTTACATAATATTCTTCCTCGACGCCTACAGATTTGATTCAACTCTTCTTTAGAGATAAAATTCTTCTTTATAGGGATAAAATTATTTTTCACGGATAAAAATGCATATTTTTGTGGATTGGTATTAACACGATTCAATTAAATCTTTCTTTTCTACGATGTGTCCAGTGCTGTAATTTAGAAAGGGAGAAAAAATCGTCGTTCAAAGTCAGATAGAGTTGAGGCTCATAGAGCGATCGCGAACAATTATCGTGTCACAAGAAAAAAACAAAGAACAAAGGAAATTGGTTTTATCTTTTTTCTCTCTGTCTCTATGATATCACCTCGGCATATTGTAGCCATATACAGTGTGCAATTACACGGGGCGTATTATTTAACCTTGTTTGCACGAACGCGGGTGTCGTTCGCGCACGCATATAACATATGTCGCGTTGCAACCAAGACTCGTGTTGGGGGTGAGTCGAACAGTCAGATTTTCCACCCTTTCTAAAAGCATGTCCAAGCTTTGAACGAGATGAAAAAAAGAAGACATGAAATACAGAGAGTTATTTTTGAATAATATATTTTTTTAAATCAATTTATAAACATGTAATAGCTTTAAAGAAATTAGTTGATAGAATTTATAGAAAAAATATATTTAATCTTTTATAAAATTAAGTACCTCCTTCCCTATTCTATTTTATTTTTTATATTTTATTGTTTAATGTATATGGATTATATATAAATATTATCGATAAATTGCATATATAAATTGAAAATCTTGCCAAAACTTTTCGAGAAATATGAACAAACAATTCAATAAATATAGTCTCAGAGAGAAAAATTACATGTAAATATTAAATTGAAAATCTTACCAAACTCTCTCTCAAGAAATATGAATAATAAAATATTTATAAATGAAAAATAAATGCAGCTTCCCAGAGAGATACAAACAAGTAACGAGAGTATTGTATGTAGGTAAAAATATTTAATAATATTTTAGATTTAGACTTCAAATGTGTGATAGAGAGATACTTGAAACTGACTGTTGAAAAATAGCGTTAGAGGACGTTTCTTTATAAGTATCAATTATACTCTCGGGGAGACAATTTGGCCCATCGATCATGCAAAGCTCGACAAGCGCGGCGCAGTTTGCGCTCGCAAACACGCGTCTAATGTCGATTCGATGACTTTTCGATAGTTTTCGACGCGTCGCAAGATGTTGGCAGCACGCGGTGGGACACATGCAAATTTTTTTCCGCGTCACGTCACGTGCGTCCTTTCGCATAAAAAATGCTGATCGATTGTCGGCCGCGCGATACATTTATATATAACGAAAATAGCCTCGCGTAATTTTGGAGCGAACAAAACTCGTGAAATTCCTTGTCGTGGCATAACAAACCGATGATAAAAATTTAAAAAAAACCAAGAGAAGAAACTATATAGTCCAATAACGTAAATTAAATTTGAAAAGAATGTGAGGAATACTTGCTTAGATATAGAGAAATGTATGATAGTGCTGTCATCACACAAAATAATAATGATATTAATCTTAGCTTTCAATTTGTATATAAGATCTCTAAGTCTGGACAAGCAAACACATATTCTTTTTATATCATATATTCCTTTTATATCATCTTTTTATATCTGTATAGGGTATGAAAACTATGTCTAACATCGCGTGGATATAGAAGTATAGAGATGAGTGAGAACTTGCTATTGTTCATTGTTCTTGTTATAGTTCTCTTTCTTTATTGCTAAGAAAAAATTCTTGCCGTCACGTCGTCGAGAAATCAGAATTAACCGGTGTCGTTCCCCCCTCTCGATTAGTTTTTAATTTGATTAGCTCCCTACAATGCATGTCACGTTTTTTCGCGTAATCGACACACAATAAGGGTTCATTGAGAAAAAAAACACATGGTGTCAGAAATCCTCCGTTCCGCCGCCATGACGCGTGTCATGATGTTGCTGGGTAAGTCTCACCTGGATCTTTTCTACTAGATCTTTACATTAGTATCATAATAGTGATATACAAGCCCCATTTAACAAGCCTCAATTTAGTTGTTTATACATATTTTAATTTTTTATAATTTACATATATATATTTTATATTTTTATTTTTATACATACATATATATACGTAGAAAACCATAATTAATATTCAATTAACAAATTTTATATGGTTGTACAGACACTAACTGTGTTAACTATTAGCAACTGCTAATTTGATAATTTGTTAAATGTGATAGATACACTAATATTAATTAATTTTAATAATAATTTTAACCAATTGTTTTTTTTCAAATCAAATAAAGAAACTCTAAAATCGATCATTAATCTGCTAAAAATCTCAATATTTTTAAACATATTATTAGATGTATTAAGATTTATTTTCAATAAAAGTTTTCTTTGTTTCTTTTTGGGTTACTATTCATTAATTTGGATCGACAGAAAAATATTTAGGTAATTTGAAATTCTCTCTCATATAATTTATTATTTTTCCATACACACCGTGTGATATGTACATTGTCAATCTTCGTGAATAAAGGTTTGAAAACCAAGCTGTTCGAGGTTTCCCTTTTTCGTATATCTATGATGTATAGAACTATAGCGATTAATATTTGATGATTCGCTTCTACGTAAGCGTGGTCGTTACGTCGAGTCACCTGACGTGACTTTGTTGTACCTGAGGGTCGCAGTGCAATTAACGACTCGTAAATAATAATCGATCCTATATAAGAATGGCATACGCAGCATAGTAAGCCTCGTCTGTTGGGGATAATTAATTATAATAATTAGCAAGTACCAATACTTTGCGAATAAGAGACTAAACGTGAAAGAATGACACGCATAATCACGTGAAAAATTAAATAGTGAAGGGATTGCAAACATAACGATTTATATATTCTACTTTTAGCCGAGCATATTAGTATGAGATTTTATAGATATAATGAGTATAAACTTGATAATACAAAGTAATTCAGGTCGTAATCCGGTTAAAGACTTTAATGAAACCACTTACCACTTTCTTTTCTCGAGTAAAATGCAAATATTAACGTCGAATATGATGAGAAACTGTTTCTATTTTTTTTTTTTATTTAATAAACAGCGGTTTTAATAAATTAAATAATTGTAAGAAATTATTTCAAAAAAAAAAAAAAGATGTCCTTCTTTTATGATTCTTTATATCATTCTACGAGATTCAAAAGTACACATAAAATGCATAATTATCTTGCGATTGATGTTTTACGAGCAGGAGGTGCTTCAGATAATTTCTCCCAAACTGTATTTTGGATAATCGGAGATGTCAGGAGAATTCCGGCAATTACCAAAGTTAATGTGGGCTGTTTTTTCTTCATCCGATCCTAATTTACGATTAGCCGCGGCGCGATTAGTTCCACACAGCCGCACGCACGTGCACACTTCGCACGACTTGGCAGTGATTGCGTGACACGCTCGATTATATAGGATAAGTCGGGAAACACGTAGTACAACCGAAAAGAAGGTGAGATACCTCGCCCAAAAACAAGTCGAAAATGCAGAATAAAATATTTTTTGAACAAGATTTTACTTTCGACAAAATTGATTTTAAACTTTGGGAAAAAATTAATTTACGTTTTTATACATGTAATCTATATTTAAAAATATTCTTCTAAAATCAAGAATATATGAAAAGTTTTAATGTGTGCGACAACATATAATGGTCGCAACTGAAAGAGAAATGAAATAATATCGCGTGAGGTATATATTTGTACTTATATATTAATAACGTTCACGCACATGGCTGCGTTCAGATATGCGTTAAATAAAAGGCGAAGCGCTCTATATTTTGTAACGGTATGTAGCGAGCAGGAAAAGGTGTGAAATAATATCGCGTGCACTAGAGACTTACGTAATTTATATGTACATCTAATAGCGTCCGCGCATCGCTGCATCCAGAGGACTGGACGAGAAAATTCTCGACTCTCTCTTTCTCTCTGTTTTTCTCGCGTTAATGTTCGCCTTCTCCTGACATATGCGCCGACTTTGACGTAATGACAGGCATTGCGGCACGATAATTGCACGCGTGACCGCCGGAAAACGTCGGTTTTACAGGTGCGTGTACTCACGGGTGACCGCCACGTTAAGCAGCGTGACTGTAACACGTGTCGCCCGTTAATCGCACCATCGACCGACGAATATGCGCTGATTCCGCTCGAAAAAAAGTTACACTATTACGAACTATCGCCAGATTAAGCCAACAATATCCGCCCGAAACCGGACATACGTGTATTTCTTCATTTTTTCTTTCACGTATATTTTTTTCTTTAGTTTTTATTTAAATATATATGTGTATAGCTGTATATATGTTAATATTTTATTATTAACAAAATCATACTTACTTATGTAGTATCCCAGTTTTGTGCAAGGAATCTTTTTTTCTCTGTTAACTGCAACTTGTTAATCTTCGGTTGAGATCTGCGATCTTCATGAATCATCTGTATTATATATATGTATGTAGTGGAAAAGTAATCATTTTATTTGAAAAAATAAGTAAAAATGGAGAATGAATATTTCTTGCGCATGCAAGACATTGTTGCCAATAAAAATGATTTTAAGAATTGAAAAATTGATACAATACGCTTTTTTAAGCTTGAATAATTTCTAACAATCTTATATTATATATTATCATATTTATCTTGACAGTGATTATTAAAATATATATAAATTTATTATATATAAAGTATCTACATAAATTTTGTATCTCTTTGGATAAAATTAAAAAATAAAGGGATTACAAATATAACGATTTGTATATTCTATTTTTAGCCAAGCATATTATACGTATGAGATTTTATAGACATAATCAGTATAAACTTGATAATACAAAGTGATTCAACTCATAAACGTGGCAATAACGTGCATGATAATAATTAAGAATATTAATGAATTGTAATTGCAGATATACTAAAAAAATACGTAATAGTACGTGGATTTATTTCTACGATATATCACAAATTAATTTCCTCATTATGGCTTTAATAACATTAAAATGTGCTTGTAAACATATGCTTTAAAATCATGTTCACCAATTTTAGCTCGTTGAAAGAACAATCTAATCGTGGATGTTCTTCAAGGGGCAAAATTAATTTTATACATTATATTAAATGAAATCATCAATGAATTAATATTCATATACATTAATTATAATTTAATATTAATTATAACGTTACTTTATAGCTAAAAATTAAAAGACTATAAATAATGTGCAAACGTTTATTTCTTATGCAAATGACATTGATTGTTTTAATCGAAATATATCAATAAGGTACATGTATTATAAGCGCGTCTTTAAGAAATTGACTTTCAAGAAAATGTTCGGAACTACACCGACATTAGAATCGTATGTATGATTAACTAAATGTATGAAATAAGTTTGTGTGAGTAAGTAGTCTAAACTAAATTGAGACATAAATCACTTGTACGCGGTAAGAAAGTCGATGACAGGTGCACGTATAAATAAACATGTTATTTCACACTTTCGGTGTGATGTGCGACACCTAAACAACTGAAAATTGTGAAAAAAAGTATCGGTTTCAGTTTTTATCTGCGTACCGAGTTCGAGGTGTCGAGCGGTGCTCGCTCGACGCTCGACCGAGCCTTTTTAGGAATTAGAGATAAGATAACGCGAGAAGGATGCGAGAAGAGGATGCGAGAAAAGGAACGCCAATAAGACGCAGAATGTTTCGCGAGTCGACGAAATTCGAGTTTTCTATTGGATCGAGAATCGAAACGACTGTAATTATTGGTTCGAGGAGTCCGCGTGGAGTATTTAGCTCATCGTCAGAAGTCCGCGCGGATTATTTAGCGTAGGAAATTCGGGACGTCAGACGTCATTCCGAGATCGCGGAATGCAATAAATCTCCCAAGTTTCGATCTTTTAATTGAATTATGCGAATAGAACGATTATTTATCTATATGATTACTGGACATTATTTAGTGAAAAATCTATTGCTTAAACACAACAAGATTAATAATATGTTTGATTTATTACGAATATAATTTAATATAATCTTTAATAAAACTTTCTATACATTATAATATTATCGCTATAGATTTACATTTTGCTTTATGTAACCGAATTTTCGGACGCGTCGCTCTTATATTTACGTTCTGTTGTCTCATTGTCTATCCTTGTCTATTATTTACGTATCTCTCTCTTTCTTACATCAAATATTTTCGAAGTATCATTTTGCTTTATGTAACCGAATTTATCCGAACGCGTCGCGCTTATGTTTACATTCTGTCGTTTTGTTATCTATCCTTGCCTATTATTTATTTACGTTTCTCTCTCTTTCTTATATCAAATGTTCTCGAAACGTATTGTCTGTCTCACGTAGTCAGTCGACAACTAGTCGCGGTATAAATCGGACGTGTCGCGTTCTCTTGTGAAATATAATTAAATCATACGCGTCGTTTCTCTTGTGAAATAGTGCTTTATAATGCAATATTTTTCAAACCTATATACACTTCTATAAATTTTCCTACTCACAGATCGAACAAGGATCCTCTCCATTATATCAACTTTTTCTTTTTATCTGAACAGACATCGATCTATACTTCTGTGCGGATTAATTACTATATGTATATAATTTTCTCTTCAGTGTAATTTAAATTATACTAAATTGTTTATTATTCTCTAATTGCTCATTTAAAAAAATGGAACATTATACTTTTATATTTATCTATTAATAATTAAGAAGAATTTGATGATTTGTGTGTGTAATACAAGATTATTATTAAAACTTAAAAAAGCGTAATATTTTTAATTTTTTAAATTTTAATATCAATTTTCTTAAAAACAAAGCTTTATATGAAAGGATATTTTATTCTACATTTTCGACTTATTTTTCATATACAATAATAGAATCATTACCTCCCGCCAATTATATCACCAGTGATATCTTATAAAATATGTCAGTTTTCAAGAGTGCATTTTCTCCAGAGAATATAACAATGTATTTTCATCTGATTTAGAGGATTAATATAGAAATAATTGATATGTTTGGATGATATATATTAACGGATTAAAATATAAAATTAATTGATATATTGTCGTATCATAAATTAGCATCTCAAAAATATGTCTTTTTTATCTCAAAATCAGTAACGAGAGAGAATGTAGAATTTACATATTACTTATAAATCATACTATATAAAAAAAAACTTCAATTATTACTATTTGTGATTATGTGAAATTTATCTAATTAATATACTTGTATTAATTTTCTTGGTTAATAACTGACATTGCCAATTTATAGTTTAAATATGTTTGTTCATTTTCAATAAATAAATGCCGTTCGTTAACAATAAGGACATCAAAAATCTTTGCTTTACATTGTCCGTCGCAATAAATAGGAAATAATGTAGCCGATTTCATGAATTTTTCTCAATTCAGATAAGATAATTCAGATTTTATTAATTGCTCTATTTAAATAAGTAGATATTCAGAGAGAAAAAGTGTGAAAACCGACATGACGTTTTGGTTCCTGGATTCTAACTGCTAATTAAAAGTTTAAAATAAATATGTATATATCCACAATAGAGATATATTTATTCGAAATTGCGCTGTGTTAAAATGTATCATAGCATTGATAATATTGTATTAAACATTGAAATATTTTTGTGAACAAAAATTAACTACAAAACTGATATTTTTCCAAAAAACCAATATATTCACTGAAAATTATATATAAAAGAATGATAAATTTATGAAAAACGCAAATTTATTGAGTTTACAATAAAATTACATTTCCTTTTTATTTATAAGAATGAATATTTTTTAAGAAAATGTCTTGATTTTAAGTGATCTATATCGGTTTTGGCATCTTTTCTCTTCTGATTTTCTTTAAAATTAATTTTCGTTTTGCTGCACCAAAATCCATAAACGTGGATTTGTCAAAATATTCTCGTTTTTAAAGACTCGTTAACGAAGCAATTATCTTCAGTCGCGTCGCGGAACATATAATTTTTCTGTTACCTAAATTAGAATGAGTTTGCATCGATACACATGGTCAGATTCGCGTGAACAGCAGGAAGAGCTCCCCGAAAAAAAATCAGACAGATCAGAGCAACAATTCACAAGACGCGTCGAACTCAGCGCAAGATGATCTTTCTATTCAATTATCACAGACACACCCCCGATCTCGTCGCACAAGTCTCTTTTAATCGCGCATCATCTCGAGGAACGATTGTTCACGACGAGGTGAAACGTCAAACTCGCGTACGTGCGCGGGACACGCGTGATCTATAACTCGGTAATTTTTGTCCGTTGCAGCAATCGGATCGCTTTCGCAGGCAAGCGAGGTGGTTGCGTAAGGGTTGGAGAGGAGAGAGGGGGGAAGGGGGACAAAAGGGTTTCAACCGCGAGGATAATCATCCCCTCGGGTTCGCGACTGGGCGTACACGCGTCTATTCCTTGACACGAGAGCACGTGCGCGAGATGTCGACCAAGCGACGACGATTGGCTGACAGGCGGGGCCACGATTCTCACAGGGGTTGAACGAGCGCAACCCCTCAACCAAGGGTTGAGGAGCTTCCTCTACCTCTCCTTCACGGCGTCGCCAGACATCGCGCGAGCGGAGCGCGAAAGTCAACTCGCGTGATGCTCTCGCTGCCTCTCTCCGACTAATCGCGAAGAACCGCTGGGGTCGAACGGCGTTATCGAGCGCAAACCACTCGAGAAATATGAGAAAGAAAGAGAGAGAGAAATAGTAGAAATATTTATTTTATACTTTAAAGTTTAAAATCTTATTTCAACATTTAGTAATATATATATATATGGAAGAACAATTTTCGTAGAGAAAAAGAGAGAGAACAAGAAAGAAAAATGAAGGAATGAATTATATATATATATAT
>NW_021849849.1:1115055-1120268 GCF_003651465.1 Formica exsecta | reverse complement strand
GCTATCGTAGATATATATATATATATATATATGTGTGTGTGTGTGTGTGTGTGTGCGTATATAACTATTGTATAAAAAATCTCTATTTTTTAGAAACTTAAAAATTTGTATACCAATCTCATAACAAATTTTTTTGATTGCACATGTGCAATTCACGCACACATACCCTGTATATATATATATATCTGTTAATTATAACAATATCTATAAAATTAAACATGCAAAAGTTAAATTAAACTTTTATCAGGAAATTACTTGAAAATTATTTAAAAAATTCAAATCCTGTAGCACGCATTATACATGTTTTTCATTGGTGTCTGACACGCGCATTATTCGCTCTTCTTCCATTAATAGTTACGCTACATAATTTTTAAATGAATTCAAACTATAAATCGATTTCAGCGAAGATTGATCCTTAAACGAAGATGTGCGACAGACCTCGTTGGAATATATACAATTTCTGTTACCGTAAGCTGGAAGTGACTGTAACATCTGGCTGTTTCTCACGGCGCTGCGACGTTACGGTTACGCAAGACAAGCGTAATGACATACGGTGCCCCTGAATATTTCATTTATTATTTCCCTAGAAATCAATGATCGCCATCTCCAGAATACATATATGCAATTACGATTAGGCCGTTGTTTTATCTATTAGATAGTTTATGTACGATGCCTAGAATTCCTTTTTAAGAATATACTGAAATAATCGTGACTTTAAAGAAAAAAAATTTCTTAGCTTCGAAGTCTAAAAGATTTGCGAAATATACTTTTATATAAATATATAATTAAATATTGATGATTAATATTATAATTAATTAATTACGTTGTATAATAATTAATATATCTCGATTGAATTTATATTTAAGACGATGGAATTCCTCCGAATTGAATTTTAATGATAGATATTTATAAATATTAAATTTGATACAAAATCTCTATCTTTTTTAGAATTAAGAAACTTTTATATAAATTTTATGAAGAATTTCTTTGCGTATTTTTTTGATATTCAATAAATATTAAAAACATTTTAGTAATTAAATCTGAAATTAAAATAAACAAGTTTGAATTTTTTTTCATGTACTTGGCATGTGTTTTTTACCTCTCTTAAAAAGACTTAACACATTTCAAAGATTCTTAAAAGAATTTTTATATATATTCTAGAAACCTTTTTGAAAATTAAATTTCCAATCTATAACACAATTATTCATGAAATTTCATTATTTAACGATACGGATTAATCTTTTATAGGCAATTTATCTTAACATTTTCCAAATTAAATATAAATTAAAGGAATATAAAAAAATAATGGTGAGCATTTTGACGGAAAGTAAAGGTCGAATTAACAGTGATACTATCGAGTACAGCGAACCACGGAATTCTCCCATTTCACATCGATATTGTCCCGGAGGGTGGAGATAGACAGGTCTGCCTTTGATAGCTCGCAGGATTTTCGCAGATCCTCGAGTGCCTCCTCGACGCGGCAGCGGGAGCAGAAAATCGCGCTGAAGTGGTAACGGGTCGGGCTAATGGCTCGGAGACGATATTTTGTTAAACAAGGAAACCTTTTATCGCCCTCCTACCGCGCTAGAAGACGTTCAATGCACAGGGACGGGCGTTTGTTCCGACAGGCCACTCTATCGAACTATAGCAAACGTCGAAGATTCTGTACTTGTTAAGAGAGAGAGAGAGAGAGAGGGAGCTAGATATTTAAAAAATATTTTTTAATCTTTCAACATATATACGTACTTTTTATAGATACCTTGATTATAAAGATTTAAATTTTTATTCCATTTTTATGATGTATTCCTAAAAAAAAAAAATGCATTACAGAATCCGTAAAATTTCTGAACTTCTTTCAAATTTTATAGATTTATTATTGTAACATTAATAATCTGTTTTGCATATATATAACATACTTTATCATAAAATTTTTAAATAAATAATACAATATATACACACACAATTTATACAGTATATTAAATATATTCACGAAATTTTAAATGTTGAACGCGCTTTTCACTCACAATTCTACGCTAAAAGCGGCCCTGCACCGTTACTTCAATTGTCTTGTCACCAAAAAAAGAACGAAGTGTGAGTCCGAAGTGCGAACCGCCGACCGCCATGACAAGGTGTCACCTGCGGTTTCTCACGGTTCGCCCACGCATATCTCGCCGTTCTCGCAGATTCCTTCGATCCATCTTATATCTCTCACTCGGATCTTTTCATACTCTCGCCCTCTCGTTGAGAGTAAATAGCGACATCGACCAGCAGCACTCCGTGTAATAAAATGATGCTCGATTTTTTCGCGTCGTCGAGTTTCTTAATTCTTGATTTAATTTATAGAAATTAATACTTGAAAAAATTATTGTGTGTGAGATTTGTTTCTTTTTATTTTTCTAATTAAACTGGATTCTCTATAAATAAATTAAATAAGAATTAGAGAAAAATGGGTGGGATAAACGTCCAATTCCTCGAGAGTGATTATTAAAGTCCATCTTCTATATCTATACCCACTTCGGTGTGCTCGTATATTATTAAATAATATAAGATATCTTATATTATGAGATGCCAGATTTTTATAATAATCTCTCGTTATTTAAACGGATTGACAACACAACATTCTTACTCTATTATACACACACTATATACTTTTTACACAGATGGACAGATCTTACCACATGAACAGTATATTAAGGAAAAGTAAAAAAAAAAGTGGTTCCGGCCGGGATCGAACTGGCGACCTTCTGCGTGTAAAGCAGACGTGATAACCGCTACACCACGGAACCTTACGATATTTAGTTTCTTAGATTTTAGTAGAATAGTTTTGAGATTAATAATCGATTTTTTTTAACTATACCTAAATTTTTTAGGACTTTACCTTGTGCAATATATCTCAAAATCAAAGTCATAAGTAAAGTGTTATTTTAAAACACATCAATTCATTAATTATAAAGGTATACTAACGTTAATAACATTAATAATAACATGCATATATATTAACATATATTCAAAACAAATAAAGTGTCAAATAAATAAGTAATATACGAGGGGTTTTATTTAGAAATATATTAAATATGTTTATACAAATTAATATATTATTTATTTATAAAAATATTAAAAGTCGGCCTGCATTATACAAAAAGTGTTAAAACCTATTACATATGCTATGAAATTTTTAATTGTGTTACAAATACATGATATGACTTATTTACTAAATGTATATCGAACTTCATGCTCTAAATTGTATCTTTTATATACTAATATAATCAATTAACAATTCCAGAATTTAAGTTCTCACATTTTACATCTTTTTTTGTGCTAATATTACGATATATTATAATATATATGCGTTTGTTTTACAAAATAAAACGTAAAAAAAAACAATTGACGCTTTTTTAGTTTTGTGGTATAAATACGTACAGAGAAAAAATTTATAAAATGCAGTAAAATGTTCTTCAGAATCTAACAAAAGTTAAAATCCTAATGTGATTTGTTATAATGACATTAAAATATAAATCAACAATTTTTCTGAAACGCAAGACAAAAAATTACAATAAAATAAAATATTTTTATAAAATACGAAATGTGTGTGTGTGTGTGTGAGTGTGAAAAGAATTATTAAAAAGTAATTATCTCTTCGTTTTTTATCGCTATTGTTCTATAAAAATAAGTAAAAATCGTTAGTATATTATAATAAAAAGTCATCATTAAAGCAAAGAATTAGTTTATAAAATGATATAAAATGATGAAAAAGGTTATTGATTTTATTGTCTTGTAGAATCTCTCTATAAAAATGAAAATATGAAGGAAGACTTAAAATTTTCTTATATCAAATTACGTTAAGCTTTTATTTCTGTTGTTAGATGCTAGAGATAATTATTGTATATGCACAACATGTTTCTGTACTTATTTATATACCAAAAAAGTTAATAACTGCAAAAAAGATTAGAATGCAATCAATTCACTACTGTGCTTACTTGAAACACACCGGCCCGATCGTGAAACCAAAGGCCTGCCGCGACAATCCATAATCGATCGGGAAAAAGTCCACCAGCGGCAATTGCTGCGGCTTCCTGGTGCGAATTAAAAACACGGTCTCGGCCTTATTATTTCGATCCTTGCAGCCGTCTGTGACTATCTGGGGTCTGATAACGTTGTACGAGAATTCGTCCTCGTTGTCGCCGAGTAATCGCAGCGAAAGGTCATAACCATGAGTCGGATCGTCACTGTTATACCAGGCGATACTGTTAACGCACGTATACGTAAAGTTTTGATAAGCCTCTTGACTGAGCAGACGCAAGACTTTCATTTGTACTATTCCGATCGTCTCGTACGTTATCTAGAAAGACATACATTATTTCGATAAACGCTAATTTTTTGCATTTTTATTCATCTATGTATTTATACATTTATTTATGTCAAAATTTTGAATTTTCTGATTTAAGAAATAATATCAATAAGTAAAATTTATTTAAAAATTTGTTTTAAAAGATACCTTTTTACTCGATGAATTTTATTATGTTTTTAGATTTACTATGTTTTTTTTCACTTTACAATTCTTAGAAAGTGATGTCTCATTTATGAGCTTCAAATCAAAAATTTTTATGTGTATAGTAAATATGAAAATGCGATTTATGTGCAATAACGAAATTTATATCTTCTCTGAAATATTAAAATATACATACGAATGGCTAGATCTTCAGATGAATTACGATGTTAATATCTTCTATGTAATTTTGACGATAATTTCGAATCATACAAGAATTAATGCGAGAAAGGGAGAGAGAGAAAAAGAGAGAGAGAGAGAGAGATAATTACACAGAAGTGTATCGTAAGATGTATTCTTTTTATTTATATATGAATTTCTTTGTCAAAAAATTTTAGGAAGAACATAGGAACAATTAATCACAGATTCATAAATGAGAATTTTGTCAATCTTACTCTGAATCCTCCACGTAAACGCGAGTACCAATCAATTTTATTGTTCTCCTTCTTCCATGGTATATTTGGCATATGACTACTATGAATATCGGGAAATACGCAAGTCTCACCCATGTTCGAGATGTTACAATATACATAGATAGCGTCGTCAGGCATGCCCAGATTTGGATCGATCCAATACCAATCTGTTTGATAACATATAATAAAGTTTTTAAGTTTCAATAAATACTTAGCAATTTTTTTATATTTATATAAAAATAGTTATAATTAAT
>NW_021849849.1:1113140-1114122 GCF_003651465.1 Formica exsecta | reverse complement strand
ATATATATATTTATAATATAGATCTTTTGTTACTAAAAACTTAAAAAAATTGATGATATATGTCGTAAGAATTTAACAAATTTAATAATGAGAAGAAGAAATGATATCAATATTACGTACAAAAATTTCCATAGAAAACTTTAATTGGCATCTGATTTAAAAATTAGATAACGGAAGATGATCTTACCGTCCTTGAAATGGGGATGTCCGTAAAACAAGTCCTTGCATGTCCTTACCGGATTATTTCTAGTACCAGTTGGTCTATACCTTCGATCTAATTCTTGTCGTATGTTGGAAATAGATTTGTATATGTCTAAATACTTCGTATCCAAATCTTCCTTTTTATCTCTAAATATAAATAAAAAATAATAGACGAAGAATCTCTGCGATTCTAGAATCTAAATCTGCGCTAAGTAAAAATTTTTGTCAAATCTAATTATAAAAATAATACAAAATAAAACCCCAGACAATATACAATATCCTAAAAGTGGATGAGATTTTTGACAACGTTTGCGAATTTTAATTGAATCGTATAAGATTCTTACATATCTTTTGAAGCATTGCGTTTCTTTCTAGCTGATTGAGGTGGTGATATCACTCCATCAAAGCTGAAGGGTTCCATCGGTGGGCTAGGCGGTCCTGGTGGGCCTGGCGGACCTGGTGGACCTGGGGTACCTTGCTTTCCATCATTCCCCGCGTTTCCTTTTGGCCCGGGCCATCCTGGCGGTCCTAGCAAACCGGAAAGCCCTTGTTCCCCTTTGGGGCCAATTGAACCCGCAGGTCCGAGATTTCCTTTGGAACCTTCTGCTCCAGGCAACCCCCGTTCGCCTTTTCCTCCCGTCTCTCCTTGCTCGCCCTTGATACCAACGCGTCCTGGTTCTCCTCGATGTCCTTTAAGACCTCTACGACCTTTGTCACCTTTCGGGCCATTCGGACCAATTGGTCCAATCATCCCAGGGACACCGACAACGCCCGGCATTCC
>NW_021849849.1:1108649-1113063 GCF_003651465.1 Formica exsecta | reverse complement strand
CATTCCTGGAGGACCGTTTTCCCCGGCCGCTCCTGGCAAACCTCTTTCTCCTGGCAAACCGGGCAGACCAGATAATCCTTGGACTCCAACAGGTCCTTGAGGTCCCGGTGCTCCGAACGGACCTATATCTCCTTTATCTCCTGGTAAACCTGGGTTACCTTGCTGGCCTGCCGGGCCTTCCGGACCCTATAATCAGCAGTAATGATAAATAAATAATTATATATATAAACAGTAGCAGTAATTATAAATAAATAATTATATATAAATAATATTTAATTATTATTTTTGAAGAATGAACTTTTTATTTTGTCTAAACGATAAATTAAAATTCTCATACTGGTTTTCCAGGAAGACCTGATAATCCTTCCTTGCCGGGTGGTCCAACTTCACCTGGTGCGCCGGGATTGCCTACTTGTCCATCCTCGCCGTCCTTTCCAGGCTCACCTTTCGCGCCCATGAGACCAGGTTCTCCTGGTGGACCGGGGAAGCCAGGTAATCCGATATCACCTTTTGGTCCATCAAAGCCAATTAATCCTCGTGGTCCAGGAGATCCGACAATTCCCTCCTTGCCTTCTTCTCCTTTCGCTCCCGGAAGACCTCTTTCTCCCTTAAACGCGCCAAATATGAGGCAATAAAATATTTGAACATATAATTATAATTAATTACTATATTTCAGAAAGTTTATATGCATAAATAATCAAATAAATAATGACGCAAAGTATATTTTTACAAATTTTATAAATACATACAATTTATCTTACCTGTTTGCCCTCCACTCCTGGTTTTCCAGGAGGTCCCGCCGTTCCACTGTCTCCTTTTTCACCTTGACGACCTTCTAAGCCCGGTGATCCTTCTGCACCTTTAAGGCCTTTCGGTCCTTTTGAACCCCGTTCTCCTGGGGTACCTGGTGGCCCCATAGGACCAATTGCTCCAGGATCTCCAACTTCACCTTTTACACCTGGCAGACCCGGTAAACCTTGCGGTCCTATAGGCCCGGCTGATCCTGTTGCTCCGACTGGACCAACTTCACCTTTTGATCCTCGCTGTCCAATCTCACCTGGTGGTCCTTTCTCTCCAGGAGAACCAATTAAACCAGGTTCACCACGTGGTCCTTGTATTCCTTGCGGACCCAGAAGTCCCTATATGTTATAATTGCAAGATTAAAAAAATTGTTGTTTTAAATTACCTTTACATTAGTGCATCCTTTCTCAATGATCTTGACACACATGTATTGTTAAGATTATAATCTTTAATCTGCCAATTAAAACCTTTTGAAGGTTACTTACTTATTTGTTACAGTTATAATCTTAATATACATATGTGAAAATCAAAATTTTAAAAAATTTTTAAATACTAATGTAAAAGTTTATTTTTTTTTTAATCTGTTAATTATACCTACCATTTCGCCCTGAGATCCTTTGAAACCTTTTTCACCGGGTGGACCTACGTTTCCCTTATCACCATCCTCACCCGGAAGTCCAACTGGTCCCGATGAACCAGGTAACCCTCGTGGACCTGGTAAACCGTCGCGACCTATAGGCCCAGGTAACCCAGGATCACCCTGTATCGTAGATACAGATCGTAGATAAGAAATATTTATAACTGTATATTGTCGGCTATATACATATAGTAGTATAATAGTATTATCATTAATATTATATTATTTTAGTTTTGTAAATGTATATATTTTGTATCTTAAAAAATTCTGAAAATATTTTAAAAAATCTTTAATAAAAAAGAATATAAATTATATTATTTTCTCTATAATAAAGCTTATCTTTTTTTAGAAAATCTACAAAATTCGAGATAGAATTTTATCTATAATTTTATGTATCATGCAATAGGCATCATGCAATGCATCATGCAATATATATAGAAAACACATATTAAAGAATTAAAATATACATATGTATAAAATACATATTAAGATACACGTATATATTAAGATATGTGACATACATTAAAATTATAGAGATCTATTTTAAACTCTCGGTTGTATATAAATTATAATCATTTAAAATATTTTACCTTTTCGCCTTTAAGTCCGATAAGTCCCCTCTTTCCTTTAGGCCCTTGTTTTCCTTCTGGACCCGGTACGCCGTCTTTACCAGAATCACCCTGAGCACCTTTATCACCGGGCAGACCAAGTGCTCCGATAGATCCCATTTCTCCTTTCGAACCAGGCATTCCCTTGAAAATTTATAATTTTTGACAACAGTTTAATATTATATCATATATTATAATTCAATATATTAAGAACTTTTGGTAAGCTTGCATCTCGTAACATCATTTTTAATACTAACAGGCAGACCGTTCAATCCTCTTTCGCCCGGAAATCCTGGTAATCCGCTAGGACCTGGCGGACCTTTAATCCCTGTCAATCCGGGCGGACCCGGTGGTCCTTCTTTTCCTTGTTCACCTGGTGTACCAACTTCTCCCGGAAACCCCGGACTACCAAGTGCTCCAGGTTCGCCCGGTTGACCAGGTTCTCCAGTTGGTCCTTGAGGGCCAATAATACCAGGAGTTCCTGAAGGTCCTGCAAGCCCGGATTCTCCAATTGGACCACGTTCGCCAGGTGGTCCTGGTACACCATCTTTTCCGTCGAGGCCTGGTGGACCAGGTGGTCCTACGAAGCCGCGTGGACCTTCAACACCGGAAGGGCCAATCTCGCCTGGCACACCAGGAGATCCTGGCTGACCAGTATCGCCCTTTGGTCCTGGTAATCCTTCCGCACCTCTTCTACCACGTGTTCCTCTGAAACCCTGTGTAATATTATACAAAATAACTAAAGTTATTTAATATAGCGAATTTGGAATAAACTATCAATATTATATGTGAAATATTTTACATTGATTAATAGCAAAATATTTTTTATTGTATTTGCATTGCTTGCACAAAAATATCTAATAAAACATTTTGCCGTAACAATAATTTACCCTTGGCCCTGTTTCACCACGTTCTCCCTGCATTCCATTGCTTCCCTGAGAGAAAAAAAAAGATAAGAGCAAATAATATATTATGAAAATCAAACCACTATATACAAACTTCATATTCACAAGAATTTTTAAGAAATTACTCTTTCTCCTTTATCGCCGCTAGGACTTTGCGCTCCAATTTGTCCTTTATCACCCTTTTCTCCAACATTTCCAGGATACCCAGCATATCCGGGTATACCTAATTTCCCCTTCTCTCCAGGCGGACCAGCAAGACCAGTTTCACCTCGAGGCCCCTCAAATCCTTTTGGCCCTTCCAATCCTTCAAGGCCCGGAATTCCTTGCGGTCCTGTTGCTCCAGGCTCTCCTTTCGCACCAGTATCGCCTTTATCACCTTCTAATCCCCTCTCACCTTTCTCGCCGTGTTCACCCGGCGGACCACGCCATCCTTCATCGCCCTTCACACCCCGCACACCCGGAAAGCCTATTGATCCTTGCGGTCCCGGCAGACCTTGTTCGCCTTTCATCCCAGGAATTCCAGGATTGCCCGGGAGACCAGGAGATCCGTCAGCACCCGGAAGACCAGGAATTCCAGGCTTTCCTTGTGGGCCCTTTTGATAAAATTTGATTATATAATAATATGTATAATAAAATTATGTTTAAAGTATCAAATTCACTTTTATTATTTTTTAAAATAAAATATTGTGTTTCTTACACATATATTTTAATAACTGTTGAAAAACGTAAAAACACTAACTTACGACTAAACCAGTCGGTCCTGGTAGACCTTGAAGTCCAGATGGTCCCACAGCACCTACAGGTCCTGGTTGACCGTGTGCACCAGGGGGACCGGGCGGTCCAGCATTGCCTTTAGAACCGGGCGGTCCTTCGTTTCCAGGAATACCGGGATTACCCGGTAGACCAGGGAAACCTCTTGGTCCAATAAATCCTCTCGGACCCTGCACAAGTAGACATCTTATAATAATTTTCTTTTTATCCTTCACAGATCTATTTTTTAAAAATTATTTATAAATATAAATATATGATAGAATGAATTATTTACTTAACATGACTATACAAATAACATTTAAAATATATGTGCAAAATAATGTTTACAAAAATTATGTGGTTCTGCGGAGGACCTATTTTGTAATCTCATTGTTATTTTTCTGTTTATTTTATCATATTATATCATCATATTTTATTTTTCAGCGAGATTTTAATCATTTTAAATTTTTGAAATAAAATACTTATTTTTTTGTAACAGAATTCAAAAGAAATAATACTTTGGTAAAAAATTATAAAGATTTACCTGTATCTTAAATATATAATAGAATAATAAAATATTTACAAATTTTTCTCTTATTTTCTCTTCTTTAATTATCTCGAAGATATTAAAGTGCTAATACTTATATTGGCATACCTTATATTTTTTAAACGTCGTTATTTCTCGATATCTTGTTTTAGGGAATATATATATA